>NW_015389902.1:30765-39068 GCF_001527695.2 Protobothrops mucrosquamatus
TTTTTTTATCAATTTGCCATCTCTCTTGAACTTGTCTATACACAAGCCAAGAAAAGTCTGGAGATATTGCCATATCTTAAAAGTGGTACAATGGGTGAAAAGGTTGAAAAGCCCTGGACTAGAAGACCTCCAGGGTCCTTTCAACCTTATTATTCTACATTTTAAGTCACTCAAACAGAGGGTTTTTCTCCATTTTAGGATCAGAAGATTGAGGATCTCCGTCAGTCCCTTAATCGCTACAAGAAGGTGCAGGATATGGTGATTTTGGCTCAAGGGAAAAAAGGTATAGAATCACATTTTGCTAACTGCCCTGTTGTTGTTTTTTTATACATATAGCGGCCACAGTCAGAATTCATAAAAGATAGAAATAGATGAACAGAAAAGGCCACCTCTATAATTAGGGTTTCTCTTGTTACCAGTTGACATCTCGGCATAACGGATAATGCAATATTGTACTAAATTTATGTGCCACCTGATTCCCAGCAGCTCTGGGCAGTTTGCAGTTGTTAAATCATTTAATAAGAAAGAAGACTTTTTTTTAAAAAAAAAAGCAGTACAGCAGAACAGGGATGGCAAAGAAAATAAACTCGGAAGGGAACCTAAAGGGAAAGGGATATCTGGGCACACTGGGGTCCCCCAGTGCCTACACCCCTGTATTCTGCCCTCACTGAAGCTTCTGGATGGTCTTCAAAAGCAGCCCCATGTAGAGCATACCGCAGTGGTCAATCCACAAGGTGACAGAGCACGAGGGACTATCTGAAGCAGGAGTAGGCAACCTTGGCTCTTTTATGACTCGGGGAGTTCAACTCCCAGAATTCCTGAGCCAGCATGGCTCAGCTTGGAAACCTCTCCCTTTCCCCTCAGCATGGCTGGCTCAGGAATTCTGGGAGTTGAAGTCCACGAGTCATAAAAGAGCCATGGTTGCCTACCCCTGATCTGAAGGATTCTTGATCTAAGAAAGGGTGCAATTGACGTTTTCCATAAGTAGGCTCCCGAAAGGAGCTTTAGCAGTTTTTAGTTTTCATTTTTCACAGACACCTGTAAAACATTTTAGACTAACCGTGCTGATAGGAGTAAGGAGTAAGCCTTGAGCATGGTGACAATTTGTATAACTCCATGGCTAGCTCTTGTTCCTGTGGCTTATTCTGATGTATTTCTTTATTTATTATTTTAGTTATTTTGTTAGTTATTTATTCGTTACTTATTATTGCTTATAAATTCTGGTTTGTCGTACAGTCAGCCAGATGTTCAGATTGGATTGGGCATTTTTGTCTATCGAGTCCTTCCCAAGGACCTGAGATAGGCAGATGTTGATGTTCTATGGCAGTGATGGCGAACCTTTTAGAGCAGTGTTTCTCAACCTTGACAATTTTAAGGCATGTGGACTTCAACTCCCAGAATTCCACAGCCAGCATTGCTGGCTGTGGAATTCTGGGAGTTGAAGTCCACATGCCTTAAAATTGTCAAGGTTGAGAAACACTGTTTTAGAGACCGAGTGCCCAAAAACTGCTCCCCACCCCCGATCGGCCTCCCACCCTGCCTGCTCCGCCCTTGCCCACCGGCTGCTCCGCCCACCCGCAGGGCCATGCACCGCCTCCATGGGCCCACTGCAGCAGATCACCCAGGCAGCCGTGCAGTGCCATGGCAGCCACGCCCTCTACCCACACCCCGCAGCATCATCTGCACGCTATGGGGCGCGAGGGCGGAGTCTTGTCCTTACTGCCCAGCGATGTCCTTGGCTGCGCTACTCTGTGCGGGCCGTGCCCAGGGGCAACTCTCGTCCAGGGGGGCTGCTGGTGAGGAGGGGGCCACGGGGGGAGGCAGGGCTGGGGCAACAGTGCGCATGCCCAAAGAGAGGGCTCCGAGTGCCACCTCTGGCACGCGTGCCATAGGTTCGCCACCAGATGTATTACAGATGTTTTTGTAGGATGTAAGCTGATCTTAGTAAAGCTGCCTTTTGCAATTGACGGATGTTGAGTTTGTCAATGCCAAGGGTGTTCAAGTGGTGCGCCAGTTGTTTGGGGATTGTACCCAAGGTTTATAATTTTTTTATGTTATTATTATTTATTATGTATTCTAATTTGAAATTAAAATGCCATTTTACCCCTGCATTTCTTGTTTTTGCCACTTATCTCTCCAATGAAACATGGTTTACCACACCTGGTTAAGTCCCGGTTTGTAGGGTTAATTTCTGACTACCAAAATACAAGAATTGTTCTATTAGGGCACAGCAGAACATACTCCATATTTTCAGATCAGGAAATGCAGCCTACAGTTTAATTCAGAATTCTTCAGCAGTCTTTCTTAATAGAGAATAGAGACCAGAACGTTTCTTTTTAACAGAATAAAGTTGTTGTTGTTATTTTTTTTTAAAAAAAACCTCTTCATGGATAAGAGCAGCTCTTAAGAGTTTGGTTCAGTGGTGGGATTCAGCCGGTTCGCACCACTTCGGCAGAACCGGTAGCTAATTTTTTGTTGCCCAGGCCCAGAATGGACTTCCAGAAGCGGCATCCACACAAGAGAACCGGTTGTTCACGTATTTGAATCCCACCACTGGTTTGGTTGACTACAAACCGTGATCCCAAAGAAGATACTTGATCTATAAATTTCTGATTTTTCTACTCTCAGGCAAGGATGATGAATATGAGGATACTGGGAGTCCAGGATCACTTTCCTCAATCTTGTTAGAACCACAGACTCTAAGCGAAGGGGAGAAAAGTCCATCTTCTACACCGCTCTCAAGTTCTCCGAATCACGAAGACTTGAGGACAAAAAGTTCTGAAGAGGTATTTCAGTTTTCCCCTTCTAGCAGAATAACAAGAGTTGGAAGGAACCTTGGAGGTCATCTAGTCCTTCTAGCAGAATAACAAGAGTTGGAAGGAACCTTGGAGGTCATCTAGTCCAACCCCCTGCTCAGACAGGAGACCCTGTACCATTCCAGACAAATGCCTGTCCAGTCTCTTCTTAAAAACCTCCAGTGTTGGAGTTTTCTGGAGGCAAGGTGTTCCACTGGTTGGTTGGTTGGTTCTCACTGTTAGGAAATTTCTCCTTAGTTCTAGATTGCTTCTCTTCTTGCTTCTTTGATTGATTGATTGATTGATTGAAGGTTCTGAGACATTCTGGGAAATTGAATTGATATCCCTGCCATATTTTTTTTTATAACAAGTTTTATTATTATTTTTGTTTTGTTTTTACATCAGAGTGCTTAGGAAACAGCGTGGTGATGGGGTACTCAGTCATCCAAAAATAAAATCATACATGTATAATTCAGGTTAATTCATTGAAAAAGTCCCTCTCTGTTTCTCTAATTAATATAATACATTCAAATTAATACATTTCTAAATATACTGTTCAAAAAAATAAAGGGAACATTTTAACATGGAACTGAAGGGGTTTGCGTTCCCTTTATTTTTTTTGAGCAGTATAAAATTCAGTCCATCAAAATAGTCAACAGTGACATTTCAACCATATAAATCCAAATCCTGTTTTAGGGCTTTACTATTTTAAAATTACCATATTCCATTTAGCCTTGACTAAACCTCTTATGCTTCGGGTATCCCTCATTTCCCTCATTTCCTAACATAATAATTATATTAAAATAATCATATTATTCCAACAGTATTCAATTTCTTAATCTAATAAGTCATGTATTAATACCACTTCTACCTTTATCACAAACCATTTTCTTATTCTACTACTACTACACAATAATTTTTATACCTAAAATAAAAATATTACTCCCAAAAATACATTTCTAGTATATATTTCAGATATATATTCTATAAATCAATCCACATCTCTAAAAATCCTTTTTAACCCATTAACTGAAATTAAAATCTCATATTTTTAATGGCTTTTAGGGTTTGACGTTATTGAACGGTCCACTTGATTAGACAGTATTTAGCAGCCATGAAGCTTCCACCAGTAAGGAATAATATTCACAGTCATTATAGCATTAGAAACTTAAAGCCTTTCTCATTGCTTGTTTTATGTTTTATTTGTTCTTCTATCTCAAAGGTGCTTTTTCAAGAGGCAACTGGACTTTCTTGTTTTTCTTTGAAGATGTTTTGCTTCTCATCCAAGAAGCTTCTTCAGCTCTGACTGGATTCCCCACCATCCAGTCAGAGCTGAAGAAGCTTCTTAGATGAGAAGCGAAACATCTTCAAAGAAAAACAAGAAAGTTCAGTTACTTCTTGAAAAAGCACCTTTGGGACAACCATGATCTGGATGACTAAGACTCTCCATAGACATTTGTTCTTCTGGCTCTTGCCTCAGTTTCTCTTGCGTCTGGTCCGGTAAGTTGAAGACCAAGTTAGATATCAAGGAGGGACAAATGTCCACAGCTCCATAGTTATCTGCTGTTTTTGCAAAGTACGGTTTGTGCTCTATAAGTGTTACAAGGTTATCAGCCATTTGTATCTATTATTCCTATTGAATGTGGAATTGGGTACCCTGGATTGTTTTAGAAAAGGGTAAAATAGACATGACAAGCTGCATTTGAAATTTAGTTTTAGAATCGAGATGGGATTGTTTAAAGTGCATGAGCAATTTTAAAAAATCACCTTTCCATGCATATACTGTACAAGTGCTTTGTCTAATTTAATTTTGGATCCTTAGTACTATATTTTTTTTTAGATTTTTTTGTCTTGGAAAGCTTTTTAAAATCCAGGAAGGAATACTGTTTACAGTGCTGTGAATGCAGATTTTCAGATTTAGGACATTTCAAAACATTAAATACTATTAGCTTCAAATTAGATAAACACTCTAAAGAAGATCATTTGAAGCAGTGGTTCTCAACCTTTTTAATGCCGTGACCCCAACCGTCGTAAGTCGAGGACTAAACCGGTCGTAAGTCGAGGACTACCCAACCGGTCGTAAGTCAAGGAGTTTCCCTGCCCGGGAGCGCCGCGCATACGTGGTTCCGCCCCCTGTGCCAGCCGAGGCGTAGCTGGCAAGCGGCAGAGACGGAGCAGGCCGACCACCAGCTGGCCCAGCCCAAGGGAGGTAAGGCACCCGCCGGAAAAGGGGGAAAAAAATGGCGGACAAAAAAAAATAGCGGACAGCCTTGCTTGGCGACCCCCATGAAATGGTCGATCGACCCCAAATGGGGTCCCGACCCACAGGTTGAGAACCACTGATTTGAAGGGTTCAAGTTATGGAGCTTGTGTTGTGCTTCTGTAGTTGTCTAATAAATGGGTGTCTATTGTCTCTTAATGCAAAATATAATGTTCTTCTCTTGTAGACGTCCATCCAGCTCCACACGAGTGTCTTGCAAGTTTCCCTTCCTTCTTTTTCACAGTCATTCAGACATTCAGAAGAACAGACTGATAAAGGAAACGTCCCATCCAAGATAGAAATTGCATGTGAAAACAGGTAGAGACACTTTTATGCAAAAGTCACTAGGCTTTTCATGACAAAAATTGAACCCAGTAAATTTAGGATCGATAGACTTCGTTCATAAAGTGAGATCGTGACCAAATAAACATAATATGGAGTTAGTTATTGGAGCACATAAATATCAAATTTGGTAATGTTTGCTGTTTCCAGTAACTGACAGGCTGAGTCGGCGGAAGATGTCAAATAATTTTTGAATAACTATAATTATTATTATCCTGCTGAGTCCTAAACCAAATCCAATGATTTTGATAGGCTTGTCTAGATCTTAGAAGGACAATATTTTGGCAGTGTGAGCAAAAACATCAAGAATTCAAACAAGGGGGGGGGGGGGGTTGGACAAAATTGAGTAGCATTTAGCCAGAGATTTCTTTCCTACAATATTTTGTGGGCTTCTCCTAATTTCCCTCAAAACCCCCTATGGAAATTTTATTTCAATGCAATCCCATAGATTGCTGTCAAATTTAATTTGTAGTCAGCGAGACCTGACCACATTTATGTTCTTTCTGGAAGAAATAATACTTCTATCAGAAACAGTACTTTTATTGGTAATAATGCTATTTATTAGATTAGGCAATATTTGTAAGGCTCTCTTTATTTTCTTTCTTTTTTTTCTTCTTGCAGTGAAAAACACCCAGCGGTGGCTTCCATAGAAACCCAGCTAAGTGATACAAAAATGTAAGTATCATATAAAAATGTAAATCTGGGCACATCCAAACCCAAAAACTATTAAAACTGTTTTGCAGAAGTGCCTTCGTGTTGTTGATAGGGGGGTCCACAGAGAGGATGGGATCAAAAGAGTGGCTGCCATTTTGATTTTTTTGACCTTTCCCGGTGCCATTTTGATTTTTTTGACCTTTCCCCCCATGCTCTTATTTCCCTGCGGCTCTTTCAGTTACTCTAGCTTAAGTTTTCCTTTTCTGTTACAGCATGAAGCATCTCCAAGCAAGTTGTATAGCACCAGGGATTTATCGAATTTTGTAATACGTTCCTAAACAATTTCTGGCTAGCTTTTTGGCAAGGCAAAAGAGAAAGATTTGATTTCCAGTGCTCCTAAATTAATCCTGAGCACCTGTGCTTCAATTAATGAAGTTACTAAATGCTTTGCTGAATTGAGGTGTCTATTTTTGGTAACCATTTCTAACCAATAATTATTTGGCAGTAAATACGTGAGACAATATTCTTCCCACAAGCTTGATCAAGTAGAAATGGTAGGCTGAGAAGGGGATGCGGTACCAAACTGAAATCTACTTCTTGATACTCGGTGATTACTAAAAGTGCAGGGAGTCCCTGACTTATACACAGTTCATTTAGTGAGCGCTCAAAGTCACAACAGCACTGAAAAAAGTGACTGAAAAAAAGTGACTTATGACCCTTTTTAACAACAACAACAACAACAACAACAACAACAACAACAACAACAACAATAATAATAATAATAATAATAATAATAATAATAATAATAATAATAATAATAATAATAATAATAATAATAAAGTTGGAAGGGATCTTGGAGGTCATCTTGTCCAACCCCCTGCTCAGGCAGGAAACCTTATACCATTCCGGACAAATGGCTGTCCAGTTTCTTCTTAAAAACTTCCAGTGTTGGCGCATTCACCGCTTCTGGAGGCAGGTGGTTCCACTGGTTAATTGTTCTCACTGTCAGGAAGTTTCTCCTTAGTTCTAGGTTGCTTCTCTCCTGGATTAGTTTCCATCCGTTGCTTCTTGTCCTGCCTTCAGGCGCCTTGGAGAATAGCTTGACTCCCTCTTCTTTGGGGCAGCCCCTGAGATACTGGACCACTGCTATCATGTCCCCCCTCGTCCTACTCTTCATTAAACTAGACATATCCAATTCCAGCAACCGTTCCTTATATATTTTCACCTCCAGTCCCCTAATCATCTTTGTTGCTCTTCTCTGCACTCTTTCTAGAGTCTCAACATCTTTTTCACACTTATGACTATTGTAGCACCACATAATCACGTGATCAAAATTCAGACACTTGGTAACTGACTCACATTTACCATGGTTGCAGCGTCCCGGGGTCATGTGATCCCCTTTGGCGACCTTCTGACAAGCAAAGTCAATGGGGGGGAAGTCAGATTTCAACAACCGTGAAACCGTGTGACTAACTTAAGAACTTAACAACCGTCGCCAGAAAAATCCTAAAACGGGACACTCAACAAATGTCTCACTTAGCAACAGAAATTTTGGAGTCCATTGTGGTTTTCAGTCAAGGACCACCTGTATTTCAGTGGTGTTTGGAGAAGGAGCTTGGGAAGGAGAGACAGAAATTGAAGTCCGATGGACTTGTTTTGGAGAGAGTTTATCAAATTATCTTTACATGTATTGTAGAGAGAGGAAGACATGTTTTGAAACGAAGATGCTCCTATCCCGGAATCTAGTTTTGAAACCAGAACAGGATACTCCGATCTTATCAGAAGTCTTCCAATCTTTTAAAAGGATCTTCTGATATGTCTTTTACGGGAGGAGAACTCCTTTCAATTTGGGACCTCTTGAGATAAAGTTGATTTTATTTTTGTTGTCTTTGAGACAAACTTGATTCCTGGACTCCAGACCAGCCCTTGCAATTTTTCTTAGCAACACTTTTTTCAGAAACGGTTTGTCCTTACCTTTCTTCCTAGGGTTGAAAGGGATTAACCAAAATCACTCAACTGGTTTAATAATAATAATAATGATAAAGTTGGAAGCCACTTCCGGTGGCAGGCGATTTCGCTGGTCGCAGCTGTTTGCTGCCTCCCGCCTGTTTTGCGTAAAAGCCGGTTTGACAGCTAGCATCTGCTGTCAAACGGCTTGATACCTTTCCCCTGGGCATAAGGGGATCGGTGAGCTGCCCGGGGTAGGAGTTGAGTTCCCGAGTCGTCCTATATGGACGATGTAGGTGAGAACT
>NW_015389902.1:40817-49600 GCF_001527695.2 Protobothrops mucrosquamatus
TTGGGTATTTGAAGAACTAATTAAATGAATAATTTTTATTAACACGGAGGAGATGGATTGCTTAAGTTTAGAGTTTGGAGTTAGAGATATTAATATTTGTTTACTTGTAGTTGAATGTTAGCCTAGGTTTGGTTTGGGAAGTCTGGGGGGTAGGGGGATGGGATAAATCATTGTGTAATACTTGTGATGTATTTTTTTGCTTATGATAAAAACAATAAAATTCTATATTGATAAAGTTGGAAGGGACCTCGGAGGTCATCTAGTCCAACCCCCTGCTCAGGCAGGAAACCCTATACCATTTCGGACAAATGGCTGTCCAGTTTCTTCTTGAAAACTTCCAGTGTTGGCGCATTCACCGCTTCTGGAGGCAGGTTGTTCCACTGGTTAATTGTTCTAACTGTCAGGAAGTTTCTCCTTAGTTCTAGGTTGCTTCTCTCCTTGATTAGTTTCCACCTGTTGCTTCTTGTCTTTGTCTTCAGGGTCTTTGGAGAATAGCTTGACTCCCTCTTCTTTGGGGCAGCCCCTGAGATATTGGAACACTGCTATCATGTCCCCCCTCGTCCTTCTCTTCGTTAAACTAGACATTCCCAATTCCAGCAACCGTTCCTTATATGTTTTAGCCTCCTGTCCCCTAATCATCTTTGTTGCTCTTCTCTGTACTCTTTCTAGAGTCTCAGCATCTTTTTTACATCGTGGTGACCAAAACTGGATGCAATATTCCAAGTGTGGCCTTACCAAGGCATTGTAAAGTGGTATTAATACTTCACGTGATCTTGATTCTATCCCTCTGTTAATGCAGCCCAGCACTGTTTTGGCTTTTTTGGCAGCTGCAGTACACTGCTGGCTCATATTTAAATGATTGTCCACTAGGACTCCGAGGTCCCTCTCGCAGTTACTACTATCGAGCAAGGTACCCCCTATACTATACCTGTACATTTGGTTTTTCTTGCCTAAATGTAGAACCTTACTTTTTTACCATTGAATTTCATTTTGTTAGACAGTGCCCAGTGTTCAAGTCTGTCCAGATCCTCCTGTATCCTAAGCCTGTCTTCTGGAGTGTTGGCTATTCCTGCCAGCTTGGTGTCGTCTGCAAATTTGATGAGTTCCCCATCTATCCCCTCGTCCAGATCATTGATGAAGATGTTGAAGAGCACTGGGCCTAGAACAGAGCCCTGGGGCACCCCACTACACACTTCCCTCCATGTAGATGTGGTTCCATTGAGGACCACACACTGAGTACGGCCTAATTGCAAGACTAGAAATTCAGAGTCTTATAACCACTGCACCAAGCCAGTTCTCAAATTCAGGAAAAAAAGATAAAACATTTTACCTTAGCAAAGCGTTTCATTTTTAAAGTCTCTTTTGCAAAGATATAATTCTAGGAGAATAATTTCTCTTCGTTATTATCGAAGCATGACTTTTCAAGCAATTGTTCCTTTGCTTGTGTGGCAAATCAGTTTTGGAAACTGAATCTGAAAACTAAAATTAAAAATAAATGAAATAAAGGCAGCATGCTTATTGTCTGCATGATTGGAACCCTGTAGGGGTTTATTCGTTGCATATTGTTATTTGAATCACGAGGAAAAGGCATGCGGTTTGATCTTTTGTATGTCTGGTTTTGGAAACGTAGTTTGAAAAATGGCAGGAGAATGAATTTTCAGAACTAGTGTGCACTTGCAAAGTTTTCTGTTCTGACAGCTTGAGGATAATGGATTCAATTATATGATTCTTCATACTGTTGAACACATTTATTGCCTTTTTTAATTTTTAGCCCCATAACATCAATTAATTTTAGAGGGAAATTGAATCTCCAGGGACTATTAAATTGGAATTTATCAGGCGATTCCTTGCCCTATTTGATCACCCTCACTGGGCTTCTTATTTGAGCTATAATAATATAATCAAAAAGCGCCAAGTGAAATATTTCTGTTGTTCTGTATAGTAGCAACTCATTGCCAGTTGTACAGGACTGTGAATCCTGAGCAATGTTTCACATAAGCACGGGCATTATCTTAGAAAAATGTTTTCACAAGACCATGTCTCTTTGGGGTCCTTAGAGCAGGGCTTTTCAACCAGTGGTACGGGTACCACCTGTGGTACATTGGCACCTGGCAGGTGGTACGCGACCATCCTAGAAAAGTGGTAGTGGGGAAGGGGAATGAGCTGAACCAGTGGCAGCATCACACAAGTCTGAGCGAGAGATGGCTGGAGCTGCAGGGCTGTCAGGGCTCAGTGGAAGTGTCAGGATCGGCACTTCTTCGGGGCTGTCAGGACTCAGCAGAAGCGCCAGGATCAACGCCAGGCTCGGCGCTGATCCTGGTGCTTCTGCTGAGCCCTGAAGAAGCACCAACCAGCTGGAAAGCAGCACTGATCCTGACGCTTCTGCTGAGCCCAGGAGAAGCTCCGATCAGCTGGAATGTTGCAGCATCTCCAGGGTCTTGTGATTTACATTCAGATGCTTGGCAACTGATTCATATTTATGACGGTCACAGTGTCCTAGGGTCATGTGAAGTGACCAAAACTTGCTGCAACCACCCAGCAGACGGAGGGAATAAAAACCAAACACCCCCCACCCCACCCTCGCTGCCAATCCTCAACAGAAATGCTCACAACAAATGAAAACCTCGGACAGGAGGAAGAGCGCGGCCGGGCGGGCAGGCAGGTGTCTTGCTCGGCTGTGGCTTGGGGGGCACTTTTTTCAGTGCCATTGTAACTTCGAACAGTCACTAAGCACACTGTTGTAAGTCGAGGACTACCTGTACTTTATCACTTTTTTCCTTTTTTTGGGGTCATCAAGTTTTTGACACCTTGCTAGGCGACTGGTGGTACTCGGATGTTGCCATATCCTAAAAGTGGTACAATGGGTGAAAAGGTTGAAAAGCCCTGCCTTAGAGCTCTCTGAGTTTGGTGGTTTTGTGGCAGTTAATCAGACACTGATGAAGTTCACAAATGAAGGCAAATATATGCGTCCCCGGATAATGTTGCAGGATTCAATCTGCTAGAGAGAGGTTCCCTCAGGATGGGCTCCAGCACAATAGTCTCTTCCATCCATACCATGTCTCATTTGTGGATATGCACATAACTCACATTAGGGACAAAGTTTTATTTATTTATTTATTTGTAGTTGTGTGGAAAACATTTGGAATTTAAGACATTCCATCCCACACGTTTGGAATTCAAACCTGGTTTAAAACAATGGATCTGAACTTACCAAAAGCATTCTAAAGGTGTCCTGGTTATTCAGGAAGTATTTCCAAATTTGGAACAACAGCCCAACCAGTTTGAAGACTGATTAATCTCTAGTTTCTTGACCATGCCCCATGCATATCAGATTTTTTCCTTTAATTATTCTAACCAGTTTTTTTTTTCCTCTACTGGAAAAAAATCATGTCACTGTTAAGGGCTAGGTTTTCAAGGAGTAAGATGTGGAAAACCCATTGGGTTTTCTTGAGATTCCTAGTTCTCTCCTTCAATGACATGTCAATTGGAGAACTTCCTCAATTTGATAGCTAAGTCTTACGTTGTTCGCTTTTCTTGCACTCCTGACTTAAAAAATGATGATGTAATTTGTTTTAATGTTTACCTTGCTCATTGAATTAATGCACGAGACCCAAGATTCAATTTTTGCTTGCTTACTTTTCTTATAATTTGTTCCAAAAGCTCAGCTCTACAAAAATCTAGCAGTCTTGGAAACTTGAAGAAAGAAGCCTCAGAGGTGCGTAATCCTACCTTTTTTAAACACACACATACACACAACACGCACATACACGCACATATTCTTATTAATGATTGATCTGTTAATATTAACTTATACTGTTCTTTTCAGTCCTTCATCTGTATATCTGGGTTTTGGATTGCCTGTGAATATTAATTACTTAAAAATCATTTATGTGCTGGAAGCTTCATTTGTGCGATAGCAAAATAGAGAGAGATTAAACCTTTCCAATCATACACACATCATGGAAATACATCTGTATGTCATTCTAGCTAGGTTTATTTTGGGGAAAAAAATAGTGTTTACCATTTTTATAGAAAAAGCTTTTCATTGTCTTTTTTTCAAAATCAACGTCTAAAGGCTCTAAACAGGATAAAACAGATTACTTTATAAGATAATCAGGGTATTTTAGTTGTGTGTCATAGATGACTTGAACATGTTTTAATTAACATTAATGATTCATCAGTGATTCATTGAAATTTATGTAATATATTTAATATGCCCAATTTTTCCCCACAGGATAAAGAGTCCAGACACAAGCAAGAAGAGGTAATGGGATAAGCAGAGTTGGTTGTTTTTCTACCTATGATATTCCTTTATTGTTGAACAATATTCTCATTTGTGGTTTCTCGCCAATTTACAGAGTTTGCAAATGTTCACGCATTACAAAATTCAGAGAAATGTAAAAACTAAATGAGAATTGTATTTGGGATGAAAATGCAATTGCAAAAGTCTTAATCAGGGGTCTTCAAACCTGGCCCTTTCATGACTTGTGGACTTCAACTCCCAGAATTCCTCAGCCAGCGTGCCTGGCTGAGGAATTCTGGGAGTTGAAGTCCACAAGTCATGAAAGGGCCAGGTTTGAAGACCCCTGGTCTTAACAACAACAACAACAACATCAATAACAACAGCAGCAACAGCAACAACAGTTGAAAGTAAATTAAACATCTTTCTATCCCATTGAAGCAAATTAAAATGGACCATAAATCAGATCTTACCGTGTTTTCCTAGCTGCCATGAAGCTAGAATTTCCCGCTTTAGAGATAACAGAGAATATGTCATGGCTGCATCTCTCCTATCCAAACTTCATGAGGCGACAGCCTTTAGAATCCTTTAGAAAATATATGCCTTTAAAGTTCTTGAGAACTTCAAAATAAGATGCCTCTTGTGTAATCATAGCGTTCGCCTACATTTTGAGCATGCTGTCTTCATTTGACATTTGATCTTTCCGACTTCAATGCACTTGGGTCCAGCGACGTCCCCGAATGTTACTGCAAACTTGACCTGTTCTGTTTTTTAACCAATCAGAATAAATCGCCAGTGGAGAATAGCAAATATGTAACACTCCCTTGCAAGTCTCCGGGCGAAGAAGACGCTTTTGGGTCTCGCAAAGCCAGGTCTTCCTTCGGCCGAGGCTTCTTCAAGATCAAAAGTAACAAAAGAACGGCAAGCGCTCCTAACTTGGGTAAGTCCGGTAGCATTCAATTTTTAAATGCCTGTACCTCATAGGCAGAAGGAGATGAAATGCTCCACTCTGATTGTGATATTTTCCATTTGCAAAATGGGGAAAGAAGCATTGGGTAGCCAAAGTAAATCACACCAAATATTTCATTCGGTCTCCACAAAATTCTGACTACGGTGGATCCTTGGGTTTCTGGGAAAGTATGGCCAAATAACAGGCAATGCACATTGTGTTTGGTGATTAATTTCAGTAATTAATTGGCTGTAGGTACTTCAGGTGAACTCTGCTGTGTGAAGATAAGTCTTCATGCCGGTGTTTTTATGCCAATAGCTGTGGGTCATGCCATCTTTCCACTATAGAAAAAATTATACATACATACATACATACATACATACATACATACATACATACATACATACATACATACATTCATTCTTTCTCCCATATTTGGGTCGACGGTGCATAAAAAGCACTCAAGGTAATTCTCCCCTGTCTCTTCAGCTGACAAAGTGAGAAAGAGCCTGTGGCCTAGAGGTTATCACAGCTGCTTAACATGCAGACAGCCCAGGTTCGAATCTCAGAAGGGTATGTCTGGTTGAAAAGAACTAAAAAGTTCGAAATAACTATTCCAGTTCTCCCTTAATTCTTTGTTAGCAATCCAAAATTTAAAAATACATACATACATACATACATACATACATACATACATACATACATACATACATACATACATACATATACTTGGACTCCCAAGTACATATATATACTTGGACTCTAGGATCATGTGACATTTTTAGGTTTAAGTAAAGTAGAAAGTGGCGATGTAGGGGAAGGAGTGGCAGAACTAGGGGGCGGAGTGAAAAAGGGAATCAGCCTAGAATCCCTACGTAGTCACAAGCAGAGTCCCGCCAACCTCTCTGCAACTACATGACTGAACTTCAGGTGCTCAGCAACACAACCACATTTACACAATTGCAGCCTCCCGGGATCTTGTGATTGCTGTTTACGACGGGTTTCGCCAAAAAACTGGCTCTTATTTCACGTTTTTTACTTCAAAACCACACCCAGAGCAAAGCATGGGTCTGCTTAATGACCGCTGTGTTCACTTAATCACCATGGCATTCACTTAATGACCTCATCATCTGGTTAATGACCGTGTGCAGGAAAGGCCGTAAAACTGGGCAGGCTCCATTCTAGTTGTGTGTCGAGAACTACCTTATTTAAGAGACCCTAGTCACTGTAAAGCCGCATAAATGTCTTAAGTAGTAGTAGCAGTTGTCTTGCTTGGTGTGAGTAAGTGAATGTTTGAGCGTTCTGATATAATCCACTACTCTGTGCTGAGCATGTATTGGGTCTTTTTTTTTCTTTTTGGTATTGTTACCCCATCTTGAAGGTGTTAAATTTTTATATGTCTTATCTTGTTGCCCTTGATATATTCTTGTGCATCTGGTTATATGCATTCTTTGGATGCTTGAAGATCGCAGCCGAAGCGCCAGTGCTCCCATCTTAGGTATAGTAGAACACGCATGCCTTACCTGTGTCACGTTTCGACTAACGCTGAGCCATCAGTCATGCATGGCCCTTGACCCCGTCTTCTCCTGGCCTAGAACCTCCATCCATCCCCTTGTCATTTAACTCTCCCACTCATTTTACCAATAGCTTATGTCTACGGAGATTCTTTACAGACTTGCGCAGAATATTTTGAAGTCAGAAGATCCTGACTTCTGAAATGCTCTTCTCAACTCCCTGGAAAGATTCTGAATTTGAAAGAGTCATCAGTCTATGGAGATGCTCAATCATCCAGGCCATGGCTGTCCCAAAGGTGCTTTCTTTTTCAAAAGGCAACTGGGCTCTCTTGATTTTTTTTTTCTTTGAAAACATTTCATTTCTCATCCAAAAAGTTTCTTCAGCTTTGGATGAGAGAAGTGAAATGTTTTCAAAGAAAAACACCAAGAAAATCCAGTTGCCTTTTGGGGAAAAAAAAAACATCCTGGGCTCCAAGATCACCGTAGATGGGAACTGCAGCCAAGAAATTAAAAGATGCTTGCTCCTGGGGAGGAAAACTATGGCAAATCTAGACAGCATACTAAAAAGCAGAGACATCACCCTGCCAACAAAAGTACGTACAGTCAAGGCCATGTTTTTCCCAGTTGCAATGTACGGCTGTGAAGGTTGGACCATAAGAAAGGCTGAGCGCCAAAGAATGGAGGCCTTTGAACTCTGGTGCTGGAGAAGACTCCTGCGAGTCCCCTGGACTGCAAGGCGATCAAACCGGTCAGTCCTAGAGGAGATCAACCCTGACTGCTCCTTAGAAGGCCAAATCCTGAAGTTGAAACTCAAGTACTTTGGCCACCTAATGAGAAGGAAGGACTCCCTGGAGAAGAGCCTAATGCTGGGAAAGACTGAGGGCAATAGAAGAAGGGGATGATAGAGAATGAGGTGGCTGGATGGAGTCACTGAAGCAGTAGGCGTGAGCTTAAATGGACTCCAGAAGATGGTAGAGGACAGGGTTGTCCGTGGGGTTGCGATGGGTCGGACACAACTTTGCAACTAACAATAACAACAATAGCTCGTGTTATTGTTAATCTTGGTCACCTTAGACAAATTGGAAATAAATTAATGGAGTTGCAGGTATCAGCGCTAGTAAATCTCCTTTGAATCAAAGTTGATTCCTGATGATTGAAGAATGAAGCTATATGATAGTGCTAGCTTTCTATTGGATATTTTGAGAGCTTTCCAGTCTAACTATAGTCCCAATGTTCTTTATGGTCTTGATTCTAGGTCCTAATTATGACTTTGCTTAGTTTCAAAACTTGGAGAAGCCAACTTGACGTTATCACTCCTACCAACATTAACATACTAGTGAAGCCAAGTCACAAATTTCACCTCCTCCAAACAGGCCATTCTGATCTTGATGTGGACTTTTCTGGTGACCCAAAGGTGCTTTTTCCAAAAGCCAATGGACTTTATTGGAACTGAAGAAGCTTCTTGGATGAGAAGCAAAATGTCTTCCAAGAAAAAAAACTCAAGAAAGTCCAGTTACCTTTTGTAAAAAAAGCACCGCTGGGACAACCATCTCCATAGACACCGTTCTGATGACTCTTTCAAATTCAGAATCTTTCCAGGAAAGTTAGAAGAGCATTTCAGATCTTATTGTGACTTCAAAACATTCTGCACAAGTCTGTAAAGGCGAAGAGTTGGGTTTTTTTTCAGATGTAATATTCATACAGCAGGGACAAAATGTATTTCTGGAGAAGGCCCTTCTTGGCATAATCAGTTGCTTCATAAGTGCATCTTCTTTTATGTCCCTACAAATTATTTCCATTTAAGACAGTTTTAAGTGGGGGGAATAAAAAAAAGAATTGCAATGACCTTTCAGATAATTAGTCCCAGCAATTGGTTTGCTGTATATATATATATGATCCAAAGTAGAACACAACAAGATTGATAACATTTTTATGTTGAATCTTTATACTTTTCTTTTGGTGATACAGGCAATTCTTGAGTTACATTTAGTGACCATTTGAAGTTACAACGGCACTGAAAAAGGAGACTTGACCCCATGTTTCTCACTTATGACCGTTGCAGCATCCCCCTGGTCACGGG
>NW_015389903.1:0-13332 GCF_001527695.2 Protobothrops mucrosquamatus
GGGAGAGGGGCGGGGCAGCTAGAGGGGGGTCAGAAATTGGGGAAACCTTTTGGGAAAAGTCTATTTTTGAGGTTTGATGGCTAATAACACCACTTTTTCTTTTGGAGTAGTACCATAAGATTATATATCAATGGAAAGATAATTTAACCAAGAATGTAATGCAACATAGTTTGTTGAATTATCTGTGCTGTATGAAAAGTTACAGCCAAATAACCAGAAAAAGGAAGCACAACTTGCTCAGGTTGACATCAAGTAGCTTTCCTTCTTCTGATGTAGCCAATGAGCATGAGTGTTTAGAGAGCCAATCGGGTGTCATCCTGTTTTGGCCATGAGCCAATCAGATCACAGGAGGATCCAGTGATTGATGTCCTGTATTGAAGCCAAGAGGAGGACATTTGTCAGTGTGTTGTGTGATGGCTATCAAGTCGGTTGGGTTTTTTTGTGTTCTTTCATCTAGTGAGCTTGTAACACCTAATAAAATTAAAGTCATGGTGCAAAGAGTTGACTGGTCGCCCAGAAAGCGATGTAAAATAGTCTTATTAAGTGAACAAGGCTACAGTTATGAAGAAATTAGAAGAAAAATGGGTGGAAACTGAACCAAAGGTGGCGTTTCTACTGTACACTTTTCCCAAAAGGTTTCCACGATTTTGGCCACTGCTGTAGACTCAAAGCTCCATTGATTGCAAAGTTTGGAGACGGGGTGGCAAGGAAGGGTCCGAAGACCCCTGTGCTGTCCCATCTCTGTTCCTCCAGCAAGAATGACTAGCGTGGAAAGGGAAAGTGCCACGGAAGGCTGAGGAATTCTGGAAGTTGAAGTCCACGAGTCTTAAAATTTAATAATATAAACCAGGGGTCTTCAAACTTGGCCCTTTGATGACTTGTGGACTTCGACTCCCAGAATTCCCCGGCCAGCCATGGGAGTCCAATTCTGGGCACTAAAAAGGTTCAATCTTGGCAATTGGAGCCAAGTTGATTAATCAACTTTGCATTGATTTAATCTTTGTGGATACTATTTGTCCTGGCTGATGGAGTCTTCATTGACATACGTAATTCTGGGAGTTGAAGTCCACCAGTTTTAAAAGACCGGTCTTGTAGTATGGTCACACTACTACAAAAAAGATGTTGAGACCTTGGAAAAAGTTCAGAGAAGAGCAACTAAGATGATCAGAGACTAAAGCATACGAAGAACGGCTGCGGGACTTGGGTTTGGCTAGTCTAAAGAAAAGAAGAAACAGGGGAGACATGATAGCAGCGTTCCAGTATTTGAGAGGCTGCCACAAAGAAGAGGGGGTCACGTTATTCTCCAAAGCACCAGAGGGAAGGATGAGAAACAACGGTTGGAAACTGACCAAAGAGAGAAGCAACCTGGATTTAAGGAGAAACTTCCTGACAGTGAGGACAATCAACCAGTGGAACAGCCTACAGCTTTGCCTCCAGAAACCGTTGGCGCTCCATCACTGGAGATTTTTAAGAAGAGACTGGACATTCACCTGTCTGAGATGGTATAGGTTCTCCTGCTTGAGCAGGGGGCTGGACTAGAAGACCTCCAAGGTCCCTTCCAGCTCTATTCTATTCTATTCTACTCTACTCTACTCTACTCTACTCTACTCTACTCTACTCTACTCTACTCTGTTCTTTTCTTATTTCTATTCTATTCTATTCTATTCTACTCTGTTCTGTTCTTATTTCTATTCTATTCTATTCTATTCTATTCTACTCTGTTCTGTTCTTTATTCTATTCTATTCTATTCTACTCTGTTCTGTTCTTATTTCTATTCTATTCTATTCTATTCTATTCTATTCTATTCTATTCTACTCTACTGTGTTCTTTTCTTATTCCTATTGTATTGTATTGTATTGTATTCTACTCTGTTCTGTTCTTATTTCTATTCTATTCTATTCTATTCTAAAGAGGTCAAAAGAAATTGTGAAGACACACACCGAGGCAAACTCAAGCACATTCGTTAAGAACTGGACTTTACTTAAATCACCTTCTAAGCTGCATTAACAAGTAGGAGTATTTCTGATCACTACCAGCGGGGCAGCAAAAATCACACACACACACACACACACACACACAAACACACACATACATACATACACACAATGTTCCTGAGGCCCTGTTGAACCAAAAAAAAAAGTTCTTAGGCTTGCAATCTGGTCTGTTTTGAATGGATGTAAATGAGAGAAAGCCACCAAATTCCCAGAAACTTCTAATTTAAAACCAGACAGCTATTGCGAGAGGAAACTTTATTCTCTAGCGCTGAAGGCATTACCTGGACAGGTAACCAAACGTCGGAAAGCCAACAACCAAGTTCGGAGAGCACCAAGGGTGCCACAAGTTTATTTTCTGTTTGCATCCTCCCTTTAGTACTTGTTCCAAAGCAGACTGGAGATCCTGGGATTGGCCAGAGAGAAGAGTGGGATCCATTGTGTAATGTCAGAGACCAACAACTTCAGGTCACACTGGATCTGCTGTGAGTCTTCTTTTTTTTCTTTTTGTTTTGAGGAGGGATTGTAAAATTTTTATTTAAAAGTGTGCTAAGCTTATTTTTCGGAAGGGGGGGTACACCACCGTCTCTTACACCACAAAATAATGAAACTCAACACCTCTGCTTTGGCAATTCCATCGAGGGTCACAACGGAATACAGGTAGTCCTCGACTTTCGGCAGTTATTTAGTGACCGTTCAAAGTTGCAACGCCACTGAAAAAAAAGGGACTTATGACCTTTTTTCATAGTTACAGCCATTGCAGCATTCCCCAAGGTCACGTGATCGGTATTCAGCTGATTGGCAACTGACTCACATTTATGACGATTGCAGCGTCCTTGGGGGGGCATCACGTGATCCCCTTTTGCGCCCTTCTGACAAGCCAGGTCAACAAGGGAAGCCATATTCACTTAACAACCGTGTTACTAATTTAACAAGTGCAGTGATTCGCTTAACAACACTGGCAAGAAAGGGTCGTACAGCAGGGCAAAACCCACTTCACCAATGTCTCATTTAGCCACAGAGGTTCTGGCTTCAACTGTGGCCGTGAGCCGAGGACTACCCGTAGGATGCAGAAGAGGAGGCCGTTTCCTAAGACAGATTTTGGAACGTGGCACCCCAAGGCTGTATAAAAGAGCAATGAAAAAGCTTGCAAAAATATAACACATTAATATTAGTTGTATATGCGGGTTGTTTTTTTAACGAAACAATAAAACAAAAACGAAAAAAAAGACATCGTAAAACGAGCAAGACGGCGCCTGTTTTCTCAATTTGGTTCCCCCTTGAATGTGTTGGGATACAAATTCGACACGACACCGGCCTGTAGCAAGTGATACGTATACAGTCCTTTCAGGTAAGCTCAGTCATGGCAGGGCGCGGAGATGAGCAAATTCCAGATCCAGAAAACCTCCGAGGAGCGACCGTTTTGCAAGTGAAAAAACCTCACACACTCCGACGACGTCAGGCCCAGAACCCCACTTCTTTTGTTGCTGCGCAGACTGCAGCTTGTTAGCGCATCTTATAGTCATTAGACACGGAGGCTTCGCAAAGCTGCCCTTTAAAATCCAAGTCAACTGTAAAATCCAGATCGCGCTGTAAAGAATGTAGAATTCAGATCCTGTTGCTTACTAGTTGTGGACAAGAGAAGGCCGGTGGTTAATAGCGCACATTTGGTAGGTGCTCGACTTAACAACCATTCGTTTAGGGACCGTTCCAAGTTATAACACCACTGGAAAAAGGGACTTAGGACTGTTTTTCGCACTTAGGGGCGTTGCAGCGTCCCCAAGGTCACGTGGTGAAGATTCAGACAGGATGTTCGGAAAAGACACACTCTAATGCACGGGTGTCAAACTCGCGACGTCACGTGACGTGTCGCGACGTATCGTGACTTTTTTTCCCATTGCCAATGGGGTGGGTGCGGTTTTGGCGTGACGTATCCGGCCCACGGGCTGGCAGTTTGACACCCCTGCTCTAATTACTAAATACTAAATACAAGCCTACTTTGTTGAGGAGCAAAGTGGTCAAACCCAAGACCCAAAGGTTTCCCAAATGATGAGACTAGCTGTATCTCGGAATACAGGTGTATCCCACATACAGGGTTAAGAGATTATTTCCCCAGAGGTTATTTCCCCAGATGTTTCCTTGCAGTTGACTTCATCGGTCGTAAAAGTCTTCTGTAGACTTCTCCCAGCCACTTTGGTCTAATGGTTAAGGCATCTGCCTACAAAGTGGGAGACTGTGAATTCTAGTCCCACCTTAACCATGAAAGTCAGCTGGGTGACTTTGGACTGATTACCTCGAGACAGTGAGTTCTAGTCCCACCTTAGGCATGAAAGCCAGCTGGGTGACTTTGGGCCAATCACCAGGAGATGGTGAGTTCTGGTCCCACCTTAGCCATGAAAGTCAGCTGGGTGACTTTGGACTGATTACCTGGAGACAGTGAGTTCTAGTCCCACCTTAGGCATGAAAGCCAACTGGTTGATTTTGAGCCAATCACCAGGAGACTGAGAGTTCTAGTCCTGCCTTAGCCATAAAAGCCAACTGGGTGACTTTGGACTGATTACCTGAAGACTTTCTAGTCCCGCCTTAGGCATGAAAGCCAACTGGTTGATTTTGGGCCAATCACTAGGAGACGGTGAGTTCTAGTCTTGCCTTAGCCATGAAAGCCAACTGAGCGATCTCGGGCCAGCCATTCTCTTTCAGCCCAACTTACCTCACAACGTTGCCATTGCAGGCAAAATAAGAGTAGGAAGGTGCCTTGGATATGTTCGCCCCC
Source organism: Protobothrops mucrosquamatus (assembly GCF_001527695.2). Classification (NCBI taxonomy): domain Eukaryota; kingdom Metazoa; phylum Chordata; class Lepidosauria; order Squamata; family Viperidae; genus Protobothrops; species Protobothrops mucrosquamatus. The sequence continues at coordinate 4,766 of NW_015389903.1, forward strand.
TTGGCTTAATTTAGAAAAAAATAATAAAAGCGGGATACCAATCCATTCCTAAGCTTGTAGCTATCAAATGTGATTCTTCAAGATCAGGCTGTGATTTTATCCACTAACTTGTTTGACAAAACGCCTGTAAGACCCCGGGGCCTGAAACCAACTGCCCCACCTGGAGGCCAACGTTCCTATTTTCCAACCTAACTTACCTCGTTTTTTTCATTCGGTTTCATGGATATGGTTCCATAGATTTCTTCCCCTCTTCGGACGGTTAGATAATCCTCCAGGTAGAAGACCGTCTGCTTCCAGTGTGTGTAAGGCGCATCTGGAGCTACAAAAAAAAAAGAAGAAGATATATTTGGTTCCTTTTAGATACTGTCTTGGTTTACCTGCAGATTACCTGACCACGTGCTCACCGGTTTGACTTCCCCAGAAATGTACAAAGCTTTGCAACTGCAAAATTTTAACAGCCAGCTGATAACGATCGTCTAATGGGTTTGACCCAAGCCCTGTTCAGAATCTGTTGCCTGTGTATAAATCCTGAGTTCTCTGAAATCAAATTTCTCAAAATGCTTCCTTGATTCCTATCGATCTATTTCTGCAGGCGAAAGAACGAAGCAATGGTTCAGTGGTGTATTTAAGAATACAGACAAATGGCTGTCCAGTCTCTTCTTAAAAACTTCCAGTGATGGAGCACCCACAACTTCCAGAGGCAGGTTGTTCCACTGGTTAATTGTTCCCACTGTCAGGAAGTTTCTCCTTAGTTCCAGGTTGCTTCTCTCCTTGATGAGTTTCCATCCGTTGCTTCTTGTCCTGCCTTCAGGCACTTTGGAGGATAGCTTGACTTCTTCTTCTTTGGGGCAGCCCCTGAGATACTGGAAGGCTGCTATCATGTTGTTAGAATGTCTTTGACGGGAACCCCCCTCCCTTTCCCCAGAGAGCACCCAGGGCAATAAAAGTGGAGGGGGGAAACGATGTGGTTAAAATAATAATTCTGGAGCTACACACGCAGCACTTTTTTCACACGAATAAAGCCATCGCTTTTAGGCTTCGATTGTACAGCCTCATTTCTTCCAGCCTTGTGAGATGCCAGATCAGAGCCAGCAGCCCCGTTTCGTTCCCAAAGCAACAGACAATGCTGGTTTATAGCTCCCCCGTGCGATCGGCCATAACTCAATGTCTACCGCAAGGCAAGGCTGAAACTTAAGAGACATCAGAAGCAAATTTCATTTCCCTTTGGTTTTCCAGAGAACTGAACATTTAGGTTACAAGAAATGAATTAAAGCAAAGGAGGTGGGGGAAATGGCCATCCTTACAAATAATTTTAAAAAAGGAGGAAATAATATACCTGTAGAAAACCCAATTTTCTTATGGCACTTCGTAAATTCTATATTAAAATAGGTGACCAAGGCATGGATGTAGTCGTTGCGTTGAATCTGGAGGCAAAACGCAGAGGTGAAGGCCAGTTCTTCTGGCTTTACGGTGTAAAGATCCACGTCCTGCATTCAACGGAGAGATGAAGAAGTGTTTTAACTAAGTCACCCCCAATTTCTCAGCCTGCAATAATAATATAATAATATAATATAATATAATATAATATAATATAATATAATATAATATAATATAATATAATATAATATAATATAATATAATATAATATAATATAATATAATATAATATAATATAATATAATATAATAATATAATATAATACAATACAATACAATACAATACAATATAATAATATAATACAATACAATACAATACAATACAATAATATAATATAATATAATATAATATAATAATATAATATAATATAATATAATATAATATAATATATAATATAATATAATATAATATAATATAATATAATAATATAATATAATATAATAATATAATATAATATAATATAATATAATAAATATAATATAATATAATATAATATAATATAATATAATATAATATAATAATATAATATAATATAATATAATATAATATAATATAATAATATAATATAATATAATATAATATAATATAATATAATATAATATAATATAATATAATATAATATAATATAATATAATATAATATAATATAATAATTAATATAATATAATGATGATGGAAGGGATCTTGGAGGTCATCTAGTCCAACCCCCTGCTCAGGCAGGAAACCCCATATTATTTCAGACAAATGGCTGTCCGGTCTCTTCTTAAAAACCTCCAGTGTTGGAGCATTCACCGCTTCTGGAGGCAGGTCGTTCCACTGGTTAATTGTCCTCACTGTCAGGAAGTTTCTCCTTAGTTCTAGGTTGCTCTATCTGATTGTGAAACATTAGTTGTGACAGAATTCATTCTGTCTGAACCCATGCCATTTGTCAGGACTAGTGATGTAAAAAACAAACAAACAACAAATTCAGTACTGAATATTATTTTAAAATAATGCTTAATCCCTTCGTCTAATTCATCTTATAATAGTTTTCAACAGCATTATGATGCCTTAGAGACGTTTACAGTCTCCTGGATTCAAAGCCATTGAGCGGGTGCACGTGTGTTTGCATCTTTGTACAAAATTATACTTCTTACTTGAACAGCTTATAACGGCTTACACGTGAACACGGTTTAAAAATAGAGCTGCTGGTTGAATGACTTAAATCTGTAGCTTTTATGCTGCATCTTAAGCTTGTCAGAGAACCAAACTGATTGATTCATTGATTGAATGAATGAATAGCGCTGAAGGATTACTTCCGGTAATTTGGAAGTTTCTCCTTAGTTCTAGGTTGCTTCTCTCCTTGGTTAGTTTCCATCCGTTGCTTCTTGTCCTGCCTTCAGGCGCTTTGGAGAAGAGCTTGACCCCCTCTTCTTTGGGGCAGCCCCTGAGATACTGGAACACTGCTATCATGTCCCCCCTCGTCCTTCTCTTCGTTAAACTAGACATACCCAATTCCAGCAACCCTTCTTTATATGTTTTAGCCTCCAGCCCCCTAATCATCTTTGTGGCTCTTGGCTGCACTCTTTCTAGAGTCTCAACAAATATTTAAAATGGGCCGTAGAAGAACACCACAGTCCAATCCAAAGATGCTTAAGTATCGGACCCGGATACCTTCGAGACCGCCTCCTGCCGCAGATTACCTTCGGACCCGGATACCTTCGAGACCGCCTCCTGCCGCAGATTACCCCCCATCGACCTGTACGCTCCCATAGAGTGGGTCTCCTCAGGGTGCCGTCGGCCAGACAGTGCCGGCTGGCGACCCCAAGGGGGAGGGCCTTCTCTGTGGGAGCTCCCACCCTCTGGAATGAGCTGCCCCCAGAGATCAGGGTTATCCCTGATCTCCCTTCCTTTCGCCGCGCCCTCAAGACTTGGTTATTCCAGCTCGCAGGACTGGCCTAGGGTAATTTTTAGAGGGGTTTTAATTATATTTTAAATTGGACAATATTTAAATATCTCTTTTAATTAATTTTAAATTTGTATTGTTATTTATGTATTTTAATTTATTGTCAGCCGCCCTGAGTCCTACGAGGAGAAGGGCGGGATATAAATCCAAATAATAAATAAATAAATAAATAAATAAATAAATAAATAAATGTTTCAAGAATCAGAACAGGAGCTACTAGATACAGGGGTACCTCGGTACTCATTGTTCACTGTTTCCGGGAGGCCTGGTGAGCACCAAAAACAACGAGCGTCAAACAATTTTTTTCCCCCATAAGGAATAATGTAGTGAGTCACAAAGCAGTCAACACCAGTAGGACTCACATCTTAATACAGAAGATTCTCAAAATGAATATAGAGCAAGCTCAGAGAATACCGAAGACCCCTCAAAGGTAAGTTTACCTTGCCTTCCAGTGCTTCATGGCTGAACATATACATAATACCTTGAACTTTTAAAATAGATCATGTTTCTCCTCCATCCAGCTCTTGCTGTGGTTTTGTCTCAACAGGCTATGGATATAAAATAGAGCATTCTGCAGCTGATCCAAATTCTAGCTGAGCTTTACTATGGGAAATAACTTAAATAATCTGACACGCACCCCTCATTCATTCCAAACGGTTATCTAACCGTTATTGGAATTCCTTTTTTTTCCTTCTTTTGCATGGTGGGGATTTTTACAGCACAGCATATAGTGTTTCCTTAGTGCTGCCAGCACTCAGCTGCGGTTCTCACCTCTTCTTTTTTTCTTTTCACTGCTGGCAAATTTCTGTTTCTTAAATATTTAGTTCACTTGGCCTGCCAACGTTAGATTTCTTGGAAGTGGGACTAAATGGGAACAGCCGGCTTTCAACGGGAGGCGTTCCAAAGGCAGCTTTCGTAATCAAAAAGGATCTATAGGCTGGAACAATTAAGGAAATTTTTTTCTCTTCCTATTCAGACTAGAAGTCCTTGTACGCAAGAACCACAATGCACATTTTATTTATTTATTTATTTATTTCCATTAACTTATATGCCGCCCTTCTCCCCACGGGACTCAGGGCGGCTCACAGCATGTTAAAACAACACAAAACATTTCCCCTATAAAAGCCAATTAAAAACCAAATATTTATAGCTGTGTCTTATTAAAATCATTAAAATTGTCCCTATTTAAAATTCACCCTAGGTCAGTCCCGCTTGCTGAAAAAGCCATGTCTTGAGGGCTCAAGGACTTATAAGCCTCAAAAGGTTGCCACCCATAAGTCTTATCTCTATGGTGTTTTGGGTTCCCCCAAGGTTCTAGGCAGCATATACCCTTTATGAGGCCTTGGTAAGGCCACACTTGGAATACTGCATCCGGTTTTGGTCACCACCATGTAAAAAAGATGTTGAGACTCTAGAACGAGTGCAGAGAAGAGCAACAAAGATGATTAGGGGACTGGAGGCTAAAATATATAAGGAACAGTTGCTGGAACTGGGGATGTCTAGTTTAACGAAGAGAAGGACAAGGGGGGACATGATAGCAGCATTCCAATATTTGAGGGGCTGCCCCAAAGAAGAAGGAGTCAAGCTATTCTCCAAAGCACCCAAAGGCAGGACAAGAAGCAACGGATGGAAACTCATCAAGGAGAGAAGCAACCTAGAACTAAGGAGGAATTTCCTGACAGTTTGAACAATTAACCAGTGGAACAACCTGCCTCCAGAAGTTGTGAATGCTCCAACACTGGAAGTTTTTAAGAAGAGACTGGACAGCCACTTGTCCGGAATGGTATAGGGTTTCCTGCCTGAGACGGGGGTTGGACTAGATGACCTCCAAGGTCTCTTCCAACTTTATTATTATTATTATTATTATTATTATTATTATTATTATTATTATTATTATTATTATTATTATTATTATTATTATTATTATTATTATTATTATTATTATTATTAAGTTTATATTTTGAAAAGCACCCAAACCTTTATTAAACAAGCATTGGTCACCACTTGCTTTGGGTCAACAATGTCCACCAACGGCTCCCTCCTGGCAACGTCCCGGATGCAGGTCATGTCGAAGCCGTAGACGTTCTCCCACCCTGTCAGGGCAAAGAGGGACGACCTGTAACAAGTTGGCTAGGAAACAACAGGCGAAAAGCAGACCCAAGTAAGTTGTCTGCAGACTCACAATGGATTTTGAAGTCCTTGTATTGCCGATCTTCAATGGCCACCATGTATAAAGCCGCCCGGTCCGGAAACATAAGCCCTCCAGATTTCTGTGGACAAATTGTAGTGGAAATGGATGTCTTCATCTATTCGCTTAACAAAAACATCACATTTTTGAAGGCGTATATTAAAAAAAACGACAAGGATAACCCCCCCCCCCACACACACACACAAGCATCCTTTCCTCTTTTTCGGTCACTTCACAGCTCAAAAGGGCTCGGAAGGATGACCGTCAGAGTGGGTAGACCTTTGCTTGGGTCTAGGTTAGAGGTGGGGAACGATGGCCCCCTTCATGACTTGGGGACTTCAGCTCCCAGCATTCCTGAGCCAGCATGGGGTTCTGGGAGTTGAAGTCCCCAAGTCATGAAAGGGCCATACTGTATTTCCCCCAACCCCAGTCTAGAGTTATTGAAATGGACAAATTAGACCAAAACCAAACCAGATGCTGACTGGAGAAAGACAATGAAGACCATCTCAATAATAATAATAATAATAATAATAATAATAATAATAATAATAATAATAATAATAATAATAATAATAATAACAACAACAACAACAACAACAACAACAACAGCAACAAAAAAACAACAAGAAGGAGAAGAAGAAGGAGAAGAGGAAGGAGAAGGAGAAGAGGAAGGAGAAGGAGAAGAAGAAGAAGAAGGAGAAGGAGAAGGAGAAGGAGAAGGAGAAGGAGAAGAAGAAGAAGAAGAAGAAGAAGAAGAAGAAGAAGAAGAAGAAGAAGAGGAAGAGGAAGAGGAAGAGGAAGAGGAAGAGGAAGAGGAAGAGGAGGAGGAGGAGGAGGAGGAAGAGGAGGAGGAGGAGGAGGAGGAGGAGGAGGAGGAGGAGGACAATGACTTTGGGGTCCTTGGTGCTCTCTAAGTTTTCTTGCAGACGTTTCATTACCCAACTAGGTAACATCATCCGTGCTAGAAGGGAGGGAGGTTTGTGGAGTGGAGGAGAAGCGGAGGAGAAAGAAGAAGAGAAGGAGGAAGAGGGAGAGGGGAGGAAAGGAGAGGGAGGGAGGGAGGAGGAGGACTGTGGGGGTCCTTGATGCTCTCTGAGTTGGGTTGCTTTCTCGCAGACATTTCATTAACCAACTAGATAACACCATCAGTGCTAGGACTATTGTTTTACAAACAAAATACCGTGGTACGTGATATGTCGCGTACCGATGATTACGGAAAAGGCGGTATAAATACATTTTAACAAGCACACTAAGTAGCCAATATCCTCTGCGTTCGTATTTTGGGATGCCCCTGAAACCACGTGACAGGCGTCCCTCCAGAACCAGCCTTCAAAAGACCCCCGAGAAGCTAAGACAGCAGAAGACCCCGGAGGCCTACCAGCCACTTGTCCCGAGCGAAGATGACCGTGTTCAGCATGGACTCGTAGAAAAGCGAGTAGCCCATCCACTCGCTGATTATGATATCGACCTGGTCCACCGGCAGCTCGATTTCTTCCACTTTGCCCTTGAAGATGGTGATGACTGGGAACAGAATCAAGACACGGAACGTTACGCGGAGTTGGCAGATTTTGATGAAAGAAAATGACGTTAAGTGCTTTCGTTTCGACGTGGAGGCCACGTCTAGATTTTGTGCTGGAGGCAAGGAAAAGAAATAACTCTGTTATTCTGTTAAAGGGTGTGAAAAATTGAGAAGTTGTGGCTGCTCCATCACTGGAGGTTTTTAAGAAGAGACCGGACAGCCGCTTGTCTGAAACGGGATCGGGTCTCCTGCTTGAGCAGGAGGGGGCTGGACTAGATGACCTCCGAGTGTTCCAGTATCTCAGGGGCTGCCCCAAAGAAGAGGGAGTCAAGCTATTCTCCAAAGCCCCTGAAGGCAGGACAAGAAGCAACGGATGGAAACTAAACGAGGAGAGAAGCAACTTAGAACTAAGGAGAAACTTCCTGACAGTGAGAACAATTAACCAGTGGAACCACCTGCCTCCAGAAGCGGTGAATGCTCCAACACTGGAAGTCTTTAAGAAGAGACTGGACAGCCATTTGTCTGAAATGGTATAGGGTTTCCTGAGCAGGGGGCTGGACTAGATGACCTCCGAGGTCCCTTCCAACTCTGATTGTGAGTCAGTGAGGTGCTACGCTGAGGAGGTGGGAGATGGGGGCAGAGGGTTTTCAGGAGAGGAAATCAGAAGCCTACACCCTTTATCCTCTAGGCCAGGGGTAGGCAACCGTGGCCCTTTTATGACTCGTGGACTTCAACTCCCAGAATTCCTGAGCCAGCCTGGCTCAGCTTGGAAACCTCTCCGTTTCCCCTCAGCGTGGCTGGCTCAGGAATTCTGGGAGTTGAAGTCCACGAGTCATAAAAGAGCCAAGGTGGCCTACCCCTGAGTTACTAGGAAGATGAGGGGACTTCAACTCCCAGAATCCCTCTGCCAGCATGACACCCTATATCAGGAATAGGCCACCTTGGCCCTTTTATGACTGGTGGACTTCAACTCCCAGAATTCCTGAGCCAGCATGGCTCAGCTTGGAAACCTCTCCCTTTCCCCTCAGCACGGCTGGCTGACTCTAAGCAGTTAACTTATTTGTGGAATGGGTAACTTCCATAATAGATTGTGGGAATGCTACGATACGTATTATATCTTGACTTTAGCAAAGCATTTCTTGAAATGGAAACGCTTGTTATTGGACGATGAATTACCCAACCACCATGTTGTTTCCCTAATACCCGAAGCTTTGTAAAAAATGGAAAATTAATAAAACTTGTTTTTTTTTAAAAAAGGAGTTTCATTATAAACTGCAGGCAAGCCAGCTGTGTGATACAGTTGGAAAAAAATAGGCAATTTTATGCTTGCCTTATAATTTCCAAATTACCGGAAGTAATCCTTCAGCGCTATTCATTCATTCAATCAATGAATCAATCAGTTTGGTTCTCTGACAAGCTTAAGAGGCAGCATAAAAGCTACAGATTTAAGTCATTCAACCAGCAGCTCTATTTTTAAACC
>NW_015389903.1:14466-26721 GCF_001527695.2 Protobothrops mucrosquamatus
GGGCCCCTCATTTCTCCAGCACTTTCACAGATGGGGAGATGGAGGGAATGCTTGTCAAAATGGCAGATGACACAAGAGAGTGTGGGTCAGCCCACGTTCTAGGAGAAAGTAACACAACTCAAATGAGGTTGGTAGGCTGCAGAAATGCACCGAAAAAGAACACAAGGAAGCTTAACAGAGACCCATACGAAGTTGTTCAAAGGAAAACCTAAGTGAGATGCAACAACTACGGAGGCTTTGTAACACTTAGGATAAGAGCAAAGAATTTTAAAATGTCGTAAAAATATTCAAAGCAAACTTTAGACGAATGGACGGAAAAGGTCTGATCGGTCTTCCTATTTTTGTCTGCACTGGTAAAATAATGAAATAATAAAATAATACTTGTCTGCAAAATTAATCTAGTACAGGGGTCTTCCAACTTGGCCCTTTGATGACTTGTGGACTTCAACTCCCAGAATTCCTCAGCCAGGCACGCGTGCCTGGCTGAGGAATTCTGGGAGTTGAAGTCCACAAGTCATCAAAGGGCCAAGTTGGAAGACCCCTGTACTAGTGAAACCAAGAAAAAAAGACAAGGTCAGAGGGATTAAATCCAGAAATCCAGAGTGATCCTTCAAATACTGGATGCCACAAAAGCTCAGCAGTTTTTATCCCTAGGAAAAGTTAGATAATCGTTGCCAAAATTAAGTAATTTATTTAGCAATGTCGTCTACCTCTAGACCACTTCCATCTCATAAAGGGCAGATCACTTGAATAATTAAGTCACTTTTACTGAATTCACTTCCATAAGGAAAAGAAAGAGGGATAATCTACAAGGTTTAACGTTTGGAACGACGTAGAAAATGTAAGGAGAAAAGTGAAACCAAGTACTATAAAATCTGGGAACAATTTTATGATTGGATAGACAATAAGAGGGTAGCCAAGATAAACGTATAGTGCTAGAATAAAATATAGATTATAGACAAATGTATATTTAAAAGATAAATAGATATATAGAAATAAGGAAAAAAGTGTTAATAGTGTATTATAAATAGTGAGCAAAGTTCAAAAACTATATGTCTATACGAGTACTAATACTATTGTAAAATGTTGGAAGATGTATGGAACCAGTGACGTCATATCTATGTCCAATGTGTTTTTGATTTTGTATTATTAATAAAAAAATATTTTTTAAAAAAATGTAAGTCTTTACGTCATCAATGCTGTAAAAGCCCATCTACCAAGCATCAATGGAGAAACTGAACATAAGGAAAAACGGAAGCGGCAGATGTAACTGATCTTCATCGGAAAAGTCTTACTCTGATCCAAGTGGTTGGACTTGATGATCTTTTCAGAGTAGTCGGATATACTGGAACATTCAATCTGCAGGAGAGAGAGGAGAAATAAAGAAAGTTCAACATTGAGCATTTCAGAGGAATCAAATTGCATCGGCAGAAATCATAAGCTTATTCCAGAGAGTCCGTTGTAGCCACCCAACATTCTCGGAAGGCTTTCCCATCTCACGTTGCTGTCTAGTGCAGGGGTCTCCAAGCTTGGCAACTTTAAGCCCTTGTGGGACTTCAACTCCCAGAATTCCTCAACCAGCATTCTAGGAGTTGGAGTCTTTGGAGGTGTTGAGTTTGGACACCCCGGAATGAATTCAAAGAAAGGATGGCAACTGATGTGGACAGAAATACACGGGAGTGTTCCAGTTCCTCTCATCCAACTGTAATCTCAGCCATGGCAACTTTGAGACGGGTGGACTTCAACTCCCAGAATTCCCCAGCCAGGGAGGAGGGAGGGAGGGAGAAAGAAGGGAGAGAGGGAGGAAGGGAAAGAAGAGAGGGAGGGAGGGAGAGGAAGGAAGGAAGGAAGGAAGGAAGGAAGGAAGGAAGGAAGGAAGGAAGGAAGGAAGGAAGGAAGGAGAAATGGGGAGGGANCAAAGTATTCAGGAACATCCCAATGGCTGGAATCCAAGTCTTAAGTACACTGAGGTTTAAAATCAAGGAAGTGTTTGGAGCTGTGGGAAAGGAATGAATGGAGGGAGGGAGGGAGGGAGGGAGGAAGGAAGGAAGGAAGGAAGGAAGGAAGGAAGGAAGGAAGGAAGGAAGGAAGGAAGGAAGGAAGGAAGGAAGGAAGACCAGGCACCAAAGGACCTACCCCCCTCCCATCTTAGGACCCTTCTAGACGACCTCCCCAGGGCCCGATGGTTGGGAGCGCAGCCTGGGAAAGCCAGTGGGAAAGGGCCGGCTGCCCAAAGGGAACCACGGCTGGCATCGCCTCTCCTTACCCCGTAGACCTTCTTGGCTCCGGCCTTGGCAGCGAACATGGAAAGGATGCCGGTGCCGCTTCCCACGTCCAGCACCACCTTCTCCTTGAAGACGTGCTTATTGTGATACATGGAGTTTCGGTAGGTTAAGGTGCGCACCTCGTCCTTCAGCATTTCCTGGGTTTAAAAAAAAAAAAAAGAGAGAGAGAGAGAGAGACCCCGTCCGGTCAGAGGAAAATAGGAACCGACATGCTTTCAAACCTCTCCAGTCGGAACCAGCAAAAGATGGTTGTAAACTCCGAGCAAACGCCGAGGGTTTCTCTACCATGGCAACGCAAATGCCTTCATCAGTGAGATCCGACTTCAAAGCCCAATTTCCTTTTATCCTGTTGCATCCACTGTCTCCCCGAGAAGCAAAACTGTAACCGAGATCAGGCTTAAAATATCTTGAATATCTAGAGGATTAGGACTCTAATTAGTTTCACATTGCGATTCTATTCTCTAGCTGAATGCCCGGCCTCTGAATTCAGCTAACACGCCTTAATATGGGGGTCCCCAACCCCCGGTTCCGTGGACCGGTACCGGGCCGCGGCACGCCAGCAACCGGTCCGCACAAACAAGCCAGGCCCCATCCGTGGGATGCAGGCAGCACACAAAACCACGCACCCCCTCCGGTCCGCGGGAAAAACCTCTCTCCACGGAACCGGTCCCTGGTGCCCCAAAGGTTGGGGACCTCTGCTTTAATAAATAAAAAGTTGCCTTCAGGTGATCGATCCCATTACTGCTTGCCGCTCCAAATTTAGAGGGTTCTGCTGGCACTAATTCCACGGTGGTCCCTGACTTGCTATCATTTGTTGAGTGACTGTTAGAAGTTACAACGGCACTGAAAAAGGGGGAGTGAAGATTGTTTGGGGGTTTTTTTCCACACTTAGGACCGTGGCAGTATCCCCAGGGTCACGTGCTCAAAATTCAGATGCTTGACAACTGACTCACACTTACGATGGGTTGCAATGTCCCGGGGTCACAGGATCCCGTTTTGTGAGCAGGGGACTGGACTAGAAGATCTCCAAGATCCTATTCTATTCTATTCTATTCTATTCTATTCCATTCTATTCTATATTTCTATTCTATTCTGTATTTCTATTCTATTCTGTATTTTTATTCTTTTCTATTCTGTATTTCTATTCGTTATATATTTCTATTCTATTCTGTATTTCTATTCTATTCTGTATTTTTATTCTTTTCTATTCTGTATTTCTATTCTATTCTATATTTCTATTCTATTCTGTATTTCTATTCTATTCTGTATTTTTATTCTTTTCTATTCTGTATTTCTATTCGTTATATATTTCTATTCTATTCTGTATTTCTATTCTATTCTGTATTTTTATTCTTTTCTATTCTGTATTTCTATTCTGTTATATATTTCTATTCTATTCTGTATTTTTATTCTTTTCTATTCTGTATTTCTATTCTTTTCTATTCTGTATTTCTATTCTATTCTATTCTTATTCTATATTTCTATTCTATTCTGTATTTCTATTCTATTCTGTATTTCTATTCTTTTCTATTCTGTATTTCTATTCTATTCTATTCTTATTCTATATTTCTATTCTATTCTGTATTTTTATTCTATTCTGCATTTCTATTCTTTTCTATTCTGTATTTCTATTCTGTATTTCTATTCTATATTCTCTGGAACGAGCTGCCCCCAGAGATCCGGGTGATTCCGGATCTCCCCTCCTTCCGCCGCGCCCTCAAGACTTGGTTGTTTCAGCGGGCAGGACTGGCCTAGGAGTATTTTAAATTGGTTTTAACTAAATTTTAGTAGAAGCGGCCTATTTAAATATTTATTTTTAATCATTTTCTTAAATTTTGTATTGTATTGTATTAGTTGTTTTTAAACTGGCTGTAAGCCGCCCTGAGTCCTACGGGAGAAAAGCGGGGTATAAATATAATAAATAAATAAATAAATAAATAAATAAATAAATAAATAAATAAATAAATAAATAAATATTCTATTCTATTCTTCTTGTTCTGCCCTCTGGTGCCTTGGAGTGGGGGGGGGGTGTCTGCAAACTTGGCAACTTTAAGAATGGTGGACTTCAATTCCCAGAATTCCCCAGCCAACATGGCTGGCTGTGGAATTCTGGGAGTTGAAGTCCACAAGTCTTAAAGTGGTCACGGTTGGAGATGCCCTGCCTTAAAGCATAAGCCAGGGGGGTCTTCAAACTTGGCCCTTTTATGACGTGTGGACTTCAGCTCCCAGAATCCCTCAGCCAGCGTGCACGCTGGCTGAGGGATTCTGGGAGTTGAAGTCCACAAGTCATAAAAGGGCCAAGTTTGAAGACCCCCCTGGAATAAGCCAACTGTAGGCAACACCATCTCAGGTGAAAAAGCCTCTTGTTTACCTCTCTTACACTGACTCCATCTTAGTCTAACTGCCATTTTACTTCCAAGATCTCCGACAGACCTTTCCTGCCCATTTCTAACAGGAGGGCCCCCTTGCCCCGGGGATGAAAGAGACACAACACTAAAACCTGTTCTCACCTATTGTGTGTTAAGGTTGCATTCAGCTGGCTGATTCTGCTCCATTAACAATGAGCCCACATCTTGTTAGTTTTCATTTTTCTCACAACTTACAGTAAATGTCTCTCTTGCCCTTCAGGGTCGCCCATTCAAACTCTCACTGAAATGCCATCTCTTTTTTTTTCCTTCTTCTTCAAGTTCTGGCAATTAATGAGCAATTAGAGAGAAGTGTGTCGATGTCCCCAAAATATTTTAAATTAACTTCTTTATTTGCAGAGTAGATTTCCTCTGCAACGTTCAGGGAAGGTGCTCTGAATTCTTAGCAGCAACCCAGACAAGGGAATTTATTTTTTTTAAAGCTGAGCGTTCCTGCCACAGCCTCCAGGCACTTGTCTGATTCACACTCCTCCAGGTCATGGCTGTCCCAAAGGTGCTTTTTTCCAAAATGCAATGGGACTTTCTTGGGTTTTTTTTTCCTTTGAAAACAATTCACTCTTCATTCAAGAAGCTTTTTTGGTTCTGACTGGTGGGGAATGGAAAGAAGAGGGAGTCAAGCTATTCTCCAAAGCGCCCGAAGGCAGGAGAAGAAGCAACGGATGGAAACTCATCAAGGAGAGAAGCAACCTAGAACTAAGGAGAAACTTCCTGACAGAACAATTAACCAGTGGAACAACCTGCCTCCAGAAGCGGTGAATGCTCCAACACTGGAAGTTTTTAAGAAGAGATGATGATGATGATGATGATGATGATGATGATGATGATGATGATGGTGGTGGTGGTGGTGGTGGTGGTGGTGGTGGTGGTGATGGTGGTGATGATGATGATGATGATTGATCATCACATAGTCAGCCAGATGTTCAGACTGGATTTGGCATTTTTGTCTACCTCTCGAGTCCTTCCCAAGGACCTGGGATAGGCAGACGTGGATGTTTGATGGTATTACAGATCTCGTCGCAGGATGGAAGCGGTTCCTAGTAAGGCCGCCTTTTACAATTGACTAATGGCGACTTTGTCAATGCCGATGATGGTGTCCAGGTGGTGCTCCAGTTGTTTTGGGATTGCACCCAAGGTGCCTATTACTATGGGTACGACCCTTGCTTGCTTTTGCCACAGTCTTTCTATTTCTATTTGTAGGTCTTTGTATTTTGTTATCTTCTCCAGTTCTTTCTCATCTATTCTGCTGTCTCCAGGGACTGCCAGGTCCACTATCCAAATGTATTATTATTATTATTATTATTATTATTATTATTATTATTATTATTATTATTATTATTATTATTATTATTATTATTATTATTATTATTATTATTATTATTATTTATATTCTGCTAATGAGTGCTAACAACTGGATGACCACAACGAATATACTAACTTCTGTCTAATGTGTTTGTATATTAACCCATAGAGTGTGGCTGTATTATTATTTATTCTTTTATTAACCTACTGTTTCTACCTTCTACTGTTTGTGCTCATCATCATCATCATCATCATCATATTATTATTATTATTATTATTATTATTATTATTATTATTATTATTATTATTATTTCAGTTGTAGACTGAATGCTTTTGTACCAGAGACAAATTCCTTGTGTGTCTAACCACACCTGACCAAAATAAATGTATATGGAAATTCCCAGTCAATCCAGGTCTTGGTTGTCCCAAAGGTGCTTTTTCCAAGAGGCAACTGGACTTTCTTGTTTTTTCCTTGAAGACATTTCGCTTCTCATCCAAGAAGCTTCTTCAGATCTGGAACCGAAGCTTCTTCAGAACTGAAGAAGCTTCTTGGATGAGAAGCGAAAGGTCTTCAAGCAAAAACAGAGAAAGTCCAGCTGGCTTTTGAAAAAAAAAGCACCTTTGGCCCAATAAAGTATAAAGTCAAGTATAAATCCTTTCCTTCTTCAGCAGTCAGTTGGAACCGAAGACATTTCCTGGATGAGAAGCAAAATGTTTTCAAAGGAAAAACAAAAAAAATCAGGAAAGTCTAATTGCCTTTTGGGGGGAAAAAAATCCCAAAGATGCTTTTTTCAGGAGGCAACTGGACTTCCTGTTTTTTCTTTGAAGACGTTTTGCTTCTTATCCCAGAAGCTTCCTCAGCTCTGACTGGATGGTGGATGCTGAGGAAGTTCCTTGGATGAGAAGCGAAACGTCTTCAAAGAAAAACAAAGGAAGTCCAGTTGCCTCGTGAAAAAAAACATATTTTGGGATAACTATGACAGTTGCAATGTATGGCTATGAAAGTTGGACCCTAAGAAAGGCTGAGCGCCAAAGAATGGAGGCCTTTGAACTATGGTGCTGGAGAAGACTCCTGCGAGTCCCCTGGACCGCAAGTCCATCCAACCGGTCAGTCCTGGAGGAGATCAACCCCGACTGCTCTTTAGAAGGCCAGATCCTGAAGTTGAAACTCAAGTACTTTGGCCACCTAATGAGAAGGAAGGACTCCCTGGAGAAGAGCCTGATGCTGGGAAAGATGGAGGGCAAGAGAAGAAGGGGACGACAGAGAAGGAGGTGGCTGGATGGAGTCACTGAAGCAGGAGGCCTGAGCTTCAATGGACTCCAGAAATTGGCAGAGGACAGGAAGGCCTGGAGGAACGTGGTCCATGGGGTTGCGATGGGTCGGATATGACTTCGCAACTAACAACATGAGCTGAAGGACTGAGAATCTCCACAGACTTTGGGGGGAGGGAAAAGCATCTTTGGAACTTGTGTTCGGGAAGAAACTTAGCGCCCCATAAATGCTGGTGGAAAAATCACAGGCTGACAGCAGCTCACTCCAGACAGCTATTGTGAATTTGTGAAGCCTGTCCTCCTTATTCCGTATCTCCGGCTGCTTACGGGCGGTGACCTATATTGATTCTGCAAAAACGCGGCTGCGATTTGTTTGTTTCTTCAAAACGCGTCTCGAAATCTTCTTTTCAGATGACGTCCCCCGGGGAATCTCATCTACACAACAGCAAGCCCGAGGACAGGTTTGGTAAAGGAGCTTCTGAATTTATTTGCGCAGGAGAATAAAAATCACATTTTATCTCCCCTGCTGCCAAACCAGAAGCTTTCCTGCATCCTCCACCGATTGCCAGGGTAAAAATGGGTAGATCCAAAGTCAACTGAGACCGTCTATTTTGAATTTAAAAAAAAACCCAAAGCATTCAGACTTTTGTTTTGCGTTTGCTTCTGAAAAGCAACCTTGGACGCAGCTAGCGATAATTATACTGCCAAGACTTGTTTTAACACAATTGGCTAACTTGGGAGAACACAGTGACTAAACATTGACTCAACAACGTATCAAGAGTTTCAGCAGAAAAACAAAGATTAGCGGAGCTTCAGACTTCGGCTGGATTCTGCGATGGAAAGACCGCTCAACTCTTTGCCAGAAAGAGATTCCAGCGGGACCAAATTATACACAAACAGAGAGAGAGAGAGAGAGAGAAAGCTCTTTTGGAAGGCAGATTTCCCAGTACTGAGAGGTTTAGGGGACGAGGCCAAGTCTACAACCTACTCAGCGATTCCAAGGAGAATTTACCAGTATGGTAATGTAAACCTTCCTGGAAAAGCTGATGAGAGGCAAGTTCTATCACAGATAGTCCTCTGTTTACAATCATAATTGGGACCAGAATTCAAGGGGTTGTTAGTCCCCCTGATTTTATAAACAATGGATGGAAAATTATCAAGGAGAGAAGCAACCTGGAACTAAGGAGAAACTTCCTAACAGTGAGAACAATTAACCAGCGGAACGGCTTCCCTCCAAAAGTTATGGATGCTCGATCACTGGTGGTCTTTAAGAAGAGACTGGACAGCCACTTGTCTGGAATAGTATAGGGTCTCCTTCCTGAGCAGGGGGTTGGACTAGATGACCTCCACGGTCCCCTCCAGCTCTGTTACTCTGTTATTCTGTAAAAGGTATGAAAAATTTAGAAGTTGTGGGTGCTCCATCCCTGGAGGTTTTTAAGAAGAGACTGGACAGCCACTTGTCTCAAATGGCATGGGATCTCCTGCTTGAGCAGGGGGATGGACTGGAAGACCTCCTAGCTCCCTTCCAACTCTATTCTGATTGATTGATCCCTCTCACAGTTACTACTATCGGTACCAGGTACCACCTCTTCTATACCCGTGAAGTTGGTTTTCTTTGCCTAAGCGTAAAATCTTGCTTGTCTTTACACTGAGAAGAGACTGGACAGCCATTTGTCTGAAATGGCGTAGGGTTTCCTGCCTGAGCAGGGGGTTGGACTAGATGACCTCCAAGGTCCCTTCCAACTTTATTATTATTATTATAAAAGTCAGATGGCTCCAGATGGATTCCAGGGACGTGGCTGAAAAAGTTGTTTCAGCTTCAGTCGCACCGTTCTGGGCCTTGTTCCCCAAACACTCAGCCTCCGGGACCGATTACCTCATGGATTCCAAAGTGAGCGTACGAATCAAAGTAATAATCCCTCGAGGTCATTTCTTCTGGATTCAGGAGCTTTGCCATCTTGCCTCGGCCGGGACAGCTTGGCGCCAAAGGGGTTTGAACAGCAGGCAGGGCAGGATTCGGCATGGCGACAGGCAGGAGAGGTTTGGGGGGCCCGCTGTACACCTAAAAGGCACCAGGAGAAAAATAAAATAGTCATCGCACTTCAGGCCCCACACACCCCTTCGTTTTCCCTCAGCATCTTCAATATTTGCTTTTCTTTCTATTCCTATTTTTCGGTATTTAGGGATCACACATTATTTTCTAGCTCAGACTCTTTCTTCCTGGCTCGGCCCCTTTGAAATTGTCCCAATTCCCCCCAAATTCAGAAGGCTGTGTAGTGCAGATACTTGACACAGTTGTTAAGTGAAGCCGGCTTCCCCAGATAACACAGCCATGAACTGATTCCGGCTTCCCCAGATAATACGGCCATGAACTGATTCCGACTTCTCCAAATAACACGGCCGTTAACTGATTCCGGCTTCCCCAAATAACATGGCTGTTAACTGATTCCGGCTTCCCCAGATAACATGGCCGTTAACTGATTCCGGCTTCTCCAAATAACACGACCGTTAACTGATTCCGGCTTCCCCAGATAACACGGGCATGAACTGATTCCGGTTTCCCCAGATAACACGACCATGAACTGATTCCGGCTTCTCCAAATAACATGGCTGTTAACTGATTCCGCCTTCCCCAGATAATATGGCCGTTAACTGATTCCGCCTTCCCCTGATAACACGGCTGTTAACTGATTCCGGCTTCTGACTTTGCTTGTCAGGAGGTCGCAAAAAGGGGATCCCGTGACCCCCAGCGGGACACTACGACTGTCATAAATACAAACCAGTTGCCAAAGTTCCAAAGGCAAATTACATGATGTTGCAACGGCTGTAAGTGTGAAAAATGGCCGTAAGTCCCTTTTTTTCACTGCCGTTGTAACTTCAAACAGTCACTCAAGCGTCTGGATTTTGTTTCACGTGACCGTCGTCACTTCAAACGGCACTGAAAAAAGTGATTGTTCACACTTACGACCGTGGCAGCCTCCCCAAGGTCACGTGATCAAAATTCAGAGTCTTGGCCACTGACTAAACAAACCATTGTTAAGTCAAGGACTGCTTGTGCTCTCCCAGGTCTGATATCCTGGCACATTCACTCTCAAGCTGCCTGTCTTGCCAAAGCCTGCCATAAAACTTGGCCACTCTCCGCAGTGAGGCTAATACAAGCTCGCTCAGATGGAGAAACGTTTAAATCACCGACCAAGAAAATGGTCCATTATGGTTGTTAACAGCCTCTTTAATAGCTTTTATATCTCTCTTGCATTTCCGGGACCTCAAAGCATGACATCTTTCTCAGGAGCTGCTCAAACCATCGTCTTTCTCCAGCAAAGTTTTCTTGGGCACTGTCCAAGCAAACAATAAATAGGTCATCCTCAATATTTTAAAACAGAAAGCAGGGATCCGGTTTGGGCTGCGACGGTGGTAGGTAAAATAGCCATGAAAAAACGTGGAGTGCAACAGAGCTGGGCGGCTACATAAATTTAATCAAGAAATAAATGGCAGAATTACAGGAGAACATAGCTGGAAGGGATTTTGGAAGTCTTCTGGTAGACCAATTCCCTAGTCCTTTTTTTTCCACCAGAAAGCCTCCAGTGATGGAGCATTCACAACTTCTGGAGGCAAGCAGTTCCACTGATTAATTGTTCTAAACTGTCAGGAAATTTCTCCTTAGTTCCAGGTTGCTTCTCTCCTTGATTAGTTCCCATCCGTTGCTTCTTGTCCTGCCTTCAGGCGCTTTGGAGAACAGCTTGACTCCCTCTTCTTTGAGGCAGCCTGTCAAATATCGGAAGACTGCTACTAGAATTGGGGATGTCTAGTTTAATGAAGAGAAGGACGAGGGGGGACATGATAGCNTGCAGGACTGGCCTAGGGTAATTTTTAGGGGGGTTTTAATTATATTTTAAAATTCGACAAATATTTAAATATTCCTTTTAATTAATTTTAAATTTGTATTGTTTTGTATGTATTTTAAATAGATTGTCAGCCGCCCTGAGTCCTACGGGAGAAGGGCGGGATATAAATCCAAAAAATAAATAAATAAATAAATAAATAATAATAATTATTATTATTATTATTATGTTATCCTAGTCCAGAGGTCTTCAAACTTGGCCCTTTTATGACGTGTGGACTTCAACTCCCAGAATTCCTCAGCCAGCGTGCACGCTGGCTGAGGAATTCTGGGAGTTGAAGTCCACACGTCATAAAAGGGCCAAGTTTGAAGACCCCTGGACTAGTCCTTCTTTTCACTACAGAAGTTGCAATTCCTGCAACTATTCTTTCCATGTTTTAGCTTCCAGCCCCCTAATCGCCTTTCTTGCTCTTTTTTCTGCACTCTTTCTAGAGTCTCTACATCTTTTTTTATAACATGCTGACCAAAACTGGATGCAATATTCTAAATGTGATCGTGGAAGACTCTCTCAAGTCAATCCAGATTCCCAGCGATGATCTGGACCAGACCTTGTGCTTGTTTTGGTCTCCAGTCCCCTAAACATCTTTGTTGCTCTTCTCTCCACTCTTTCCAGAGTCTCAACATCTTTTTTTTTTTTTTTACAATCTGGGGACCAAAACTGGATGCAATATTCCAGGTGTGATCCTCCTTACTCCTTACTCCATGCGGCTGTTTCTGCCTTCTCTCTGGGTCCCTCTACCTCAAATATGGGAACGCTGAAGAAATGTTTGATGTGAAGGAGCCAAACTATAAATCTCTTCTGCAAAATGAAGGGAGGTGGGCAGGATTCCAACTGGCCAGAGGTTTCCTCTCTCTCTCTCTGGAGCATAATGAAGGCCCCGAGATAATTTATGGACAACAATTTGCAGAACCGTCCTCCTCACCTGCAGTTGTCTCTAAAGAAGAAGAGACAAAAGGTGTTAGATCCCAGTGAATCTAACTCCCTTGCTGTTGATCTCAGAACTCTGAGACAGATTTTCGTGGCGTCTTTAGTTTTCCTAGGTTAGATTTCAAGGAACCTCACAATTTTAAC
>NW_015389903.1:27832-39789 GCF_001527695.2 Protobothrops mucrosquamatus
TCCAGGAAGCGGAACGTGTCCTTTGTGAATCATCTCTGCCACATGTGAGTTAGATAGAGCCCCACCTGGCCAGCACCACGTACCAGGGAGAGGATGGAAGGCTAGATCCAGGTTATAATAAAGCCTCTTGTGGGAGGTCAATGCGAGTGGACACTGAACATGTGTCCAGTCTCGTGGGCTCGACATTGACGGGGGGGGGGGCACAGGTGAAAAACAAGAGGATGAAGAAGGTGAAAAATTTGTAACTAGTACAGGAAGAGGCTAGCGACAGATTTTATCTTCCTGGGCTCAGATGGGGACTGCAGCCAAGAAATTAAAAGATGCTTGCTCCTGGGGAGGAAAGCTACGGCAAATGTAGACAGCATGGGTTTGTTACAGGGGGGAAAAATACGTATCAGAGAAAAAAACACACATAAGAAGCACACAATCTGAGAAATTGGCATGGATTAAATAGCCCTTGTCCTCAGTTAGCCCTTGTTTCCCAGTTTAGGGAACAAAAATCTCTCCATAAATATGAACGGATCACATACCACTCTCTTTTGTCAATTGATCCAACACAAACTCCCTTCTCTGGGGGATCCCGACCCTACGCCTCCCCCCTTCTTGCCAAACAGAAAGTTAATAGTCCCTTAGTGATGGTCATTCGTTAACTTTGCTCCTGTTTTCTCTTCAAACTTTTCCGTGCCAACCGGCCAGGGAAATCTGTTCTAATCCCCATATTTGGCAGCCCAATTACATTTGACTTCAAATCAGAGTTGAAGTCACTCAGCTCTCTGCTGAAACCATTTACCAATTTACAACAGCAAAAGGTTCATCCCGGTGTCTGTGTGTGTGTGTGAGTGCGCGATAACCTGTTAGCACAACTTTTTAATCTAGCTTTCGGGAGGGGAAAAAAACCAGCCACGAATATTGTAATGGAAGTTTTCGTTGGGCGTTGGCTAGAAGAAAAAAGGAGGTTGAAAGGATAGCCTTGTTTCCATATGACCCACCAATCTGTTTGCAAAGAGCAAAAAGGTAACAAAAAGGCTTTAAACCAAGCTCCCATTCCTGGTTGCTAGGTAATAGTCTCCCTTCCCTTTGCGAGTCACAACACAGTAATTAGACCTTTCTATGCAAATACAACACAGACATTATCCTCTGTTGGAATTTTTCAAAGAATGAGAATCCATGAAGAATCCCCTCCAAGGCTCTTTTCAATCTAACCTTTGATTGCCAGCAGCTTTAGGGAAAGGAAAGGAGAAAAAAAAAAAGAACTAAGGTATTATCCTCCGATCCCTAAACATTAATTGGAGGGATTGCACCTATTTTGAGGGAAAGTGTGTTATTTTCTGTCTCCAATAATAATTCCGCCGTGTGAAAAAAGCCCCGTGATGCCATAGCTGGAGAAATAACAAATTTACTGGAAATTGTTAACTTCCCGCTGTTCTTGAGTCAATAAAACTCCGTTGGCGTTGGCCATTTGTCCTGCCCAAAGGTGCAGATGTCCCATTTTCACCAAGAGGCAAAGAGCAATGAAGGTCAGGATTCTGCTTTAATGAAGATGAGATAAGCCAAAGCCTAATCAGAAATAGCTGATTTTTGCACTCGAAGCTAAACTATCAGAGGAGCCGTAAGAAGAAGAACAGAGATAGCGCAGAAACTTGATCCTGGAAAGGCTGCAGCCAGCAAAAATGGATCGACTGAGGTTCATCTCCATCGATCGATCTTGGAAGGTGGAACTTTTGGTCCTCCGCGTTCTCGTATTTTTTTAGAACCTCACAGCTCTTTCTCTGCTGTTCCCGTTTTTTCTAATTTCTCTTTGGGGGAATAACAGAATCACAGAACAGCATAACAGAGTTGGAAGGTACCTGGGAGGTCTTCTAGTCCAACCCCCTGCTCAGGCAGGAAACCCTATACCATTTCAGACAAATAGCTGTCCTGTCTCTTCTTAAAAACCTTCTGTGATGGAGCATTCACAACTTCTGGAGGCAGGTCATTCCCCTGGTTAATCATTCTAACTGTCAGGAAGTTTCTCCTTAGTTCTAGGTTGGTTCTCTCCTTGACTAGTTTCCATCCGTTGCTTCTCGTCCTGTCTTCAGGGGCTTTGGAGAATAGCTTGACCCCCTCCTCATCTTTGGGGCAACCCCTGAGAGATATTGAGCAACTGCTTTCATGTCCCCCCTAGTCCTCTTCATTAAACTAGACACATCCAATTCCAGCAGCCATTCTTCATAGGTTTTAGCCTCCAGCCTCTTAATCATCTTTGTTGCCCTTCTCTGCACCCTTTTTTAGAGTCTCAACATCCATCCGTTGCTTCTTGTCCTGCCTTCAGGTGCTTTGGAGAAGAGCTTGACTCCCTCTTCTTTGGGGCAGCCCCTGAGAGATTGGAAGGCTGCTTTCGTGTCACCCCTGGTCCTTCTCTTCATGAAACTAGATGTTCTTCATGTGTTTTAGCCTCCAGTCCCCTGACCGTCTTTGTTGCTCTTCTCTGGCCTCGCTTCCGCAAAGTGTCTTTGCGGAAAATAGGGTGACCTTGTGCAGATGGTAATAGACAGAGTTGGATTCCGGGTTTTTGCAACATAGATCGGAGAGTCCTAAAGATTAGGAGGCTATCCTTGTTTTATGACTAGAACAAGGAGCTTTCTTAGTTCTCAGCTAAGTGTCTGACACAAATGAGGATATGTCCCCCGTGTCTAGGGATATAATAAGCCTCCAATTCTTCCTATTTGGCGGTTATCCTGTGCTCTTCCACTTGGAAACAAAAAGGCCATATTTAGAGAGACTGGCCTTTCCCATAAGACAACTCTGTCCCAGTTTCTTTCTGGTATGACAGATCTTTTGATCTCCTTGCTCTTAACTTTTGGCTCGAGGTGACTCTGGTCTCACCACACTTTACATCTCCGCAGGAGATGGTGAAGGATGTCCCTACGTGCCTGAAGAAACAACCCTCAACTCTATTATAGATCTCTCTGTGGCTTGGCTTCCCCCTTTTTAAACATTCTTGAATGTCAAGCAAATGTGACTTGTTTCCTAAATGTTATGGTTATAAATGTTGTGCTGAAGGAAATTGGTATCATGTGTCAAAAATAGTAAGAGTGGGCACTCAAGCTCGTTGGAAAGGTTGAAAAATAGCACCATAGCAACAAAGTGAAGTGGTACAATTGGCAAATAGAAATAAACTAGCAGGTTCACCCCTCAATCAGATGACCTCTCTGTTCCAGCTTCAACTTTCTGCAGTTTATAAATAGCCTGAAACCTATTTTCAAAAGCAGCCGGGAGGGGTGCAAAGAATTACGCCACCCACAAAACCAAGGTCTTGTTCTGATTGACTCTGGTGGAGAGAGATGAAAAATCACATGTGGATTCGGGTCTCTCTACTTTAAGGGCAGCGGTTCTTTCTAGCACACCTCTGGAACTTGAACAATGAATTGGGCCCCACCAAAAGCATCTGCCAACACTGTCTTTCCAAATGTAATATGTGCATTTTTTTAAGAAACAAGAGAGAGTAGAAATAATGGGGAAAGGGGAGGAAATACATGAAAACAGTTCTTAAGTTGAGTGACGTAGAGTCTATGAGTTTGGTTGATGTTCCTTCCATTTCCTTATTCAAGTCCTTGCTACAAAGAGTACAAGGCTAGGGAAGAATCATAGAAAGTGTGATTGAAAAGGGTCTTACAGGTCATCTACTCCAACCCTTTGCTTCACTAAATTACACCTAACAGGTAGCTCTCCAGCCCTTGTTCATAAATCCCCAGTGATGGTAACCCACCACCATCCTCACCTACTCAACACCTTTCCAGATCAGGAAATTCCTCCTTATGTCCAACTTGACTTGCCTTCCTTCTCATCTCAACCTTCTGTCTTTTACTTCTCTCCCTTTTGCTCAAGACCAAGTCTGCCCTTGTTGTATCAGACAGCCTTTGTAGACCATTCTCACATCTCCCTCTATTGTCCTCTCTTACAAGCTAAACAGGGGTAACTCCCATCAGTCCACACTCTGGGTTTTTCTAGTAGCTTTCAGCTAAATCTGCTTCAGGTCCCTTTTAAAGTGCAGCTCCCAGAAACGGGCATAGTTGCATAAGTTGCGTTAACAAAGGGATTCAATCAAGATCGCATGAGGTACTTATACCACTCTATAAAGTCCGAGTAAGATTACACCTAGAATACTGCAGCCAGTTTTGGTCACACCACACTATACAAAAAAGATGCTGAGACTCTAGAAAGTGTGCAGAGAAGAGCAACAAAGATGATTAAGGGACTGGAGGCTAAAACATAGGAAGAACGGTTGCAGGAATTGGGTGTGTCTAGTTTAATGAAGAGAAGGACCAGGGGAGACATGATAGCAGCCTTCCAATAGCTCAGGGGTTGCCACAAAGAAGAGGGAGTCAAGCTATTCTCCAAAGCACCTGAAGGCCAGACAAGAAATGATGGATGGAAACTGATCAAGAAGAGATTCAACCTAGAAATAGGATAAATTTTCTGACAGTGAGAACAATCAACCAATGGAACAACCTGCCTCCAGAAATTGTGGGAGCTCCATCACTGAAAGCTTTCAAGAAGAGATTGGACTACTATCTGTCAGAAATGGTGTAGGGTCTCCTGCTTGGGTGGGGGGGTTGGACTAGATGACCTACAAGCTCCCTTCCAACTCTGTTATTCTATCCCATATTCTCTCTACACAGAGAAGAACTTTCCTTTTGATAATCAAACAGAATACTTTTGTAAAGGCAGCCAACATTGCAATGGCTTTTTATGCTGCTGCATCACGCAGCTCACTCGTGATTGGCTGGTGGTTGACTAGAATCCTAGATCCTTTCCCCAAGCATCTCCTCCAACCAGGTCTTTCCATCACCATCCCCATACATTTTATTTTTCCAGGCCCAGATGCAGGAGCTTAGATTGGTCCCTGCTGTCCATCATTCTATCAGCTCTAGCCCGACGGTCAAGTCACTCCAGCCCTTTGGAATTGTGACACAGAGGCATTTATGAACACCCTTTGGGTGCGATTGTTCAACCAGTTGAAAATTTACTCTGCCACTACACCTTTGGACCCACATCTAGCCATCTGTCCAGAAGAGTCTCGTGAGCGATTTCATCGAATGCTTTTAAAATTGACTGCATCCACAGCGTTCCCTTGGTTTACACAATGATGAACCAAAAGGAGGTCAGATTAGGCAGGCACAAGGTGTTCTTAACAAATTCATCCAGTGGAACAGCTCGCCACCAGAAATCGTGGCCGCTCCATCACTGGAGATTTTTAAGAAGAGACTGGACATTCACCTTTCTGAGATGGTGTAGGTTCTCCTGGTTGAGCAGGGGGCTGGACTAGAAGACCTCCAAGGTCCCTTTCTATTCTATTCTATTCTATTCTATTCTATTCTATTCTATTCTATTCTACTCTACTCTACTCTACTCTACTCTACTCTATTCTAATTCATTTCTTATTCTATTCTATTCTACTCTACTCTACTCTACTCTACCCTACCCTACCCTACCCTATCCTATTCTGGTAACAGTAGTATCTTTTCTCAGTATCCCCCTGCTTGGCAACTTGCTCTAATATCTTGCTAATATGAGATGGTTAGATGGTGTGCAGCTTTCCAGCTCTTCCTCCTTCTCCTTTGGGTATCCTATAGAGCAGTGGTTCTCAACCGGTGGTCCTTGGGGGCCCCAATCTCATCATAGGGGGTCCGTAAAGTCTTGAAGAAAGGTTATGATTCAGATCTTGAGTTAAGTCTCGGGGGTCCATGGCCACATTCCGTGGCTGCAAGAGGTATTTAACGGGGGTCCATGGTGGAAAAAAAAGACTGAGAATCACTGCTCTAGAGGGTTTTTTTTTAAATGTAGAGATATTATATTTCTGTGTCATGAAAGAACAGATGTAAAAATAAAGTCTATTTTATGGCTCTTGACTCATTTTCAAGGCAAAGATGTTTTATTCCTGGCTGCCTATTAACGATCGTGCTGCATTCATAAAACAACGGTTCAGACAAGATCACCGGAATCAAATGTTCTTTCTCCTCTCAATACACCAGAATTCAGTCAAAAAGGTTAACAGTGAGTTCAGAACAGAACACAATGCTTCCAATAAATTCACGGCTACTAAAAAGATATCACTTTCTGCTTATGGAAAATCTTAGGAGAATCAGACCTAAGCAGAAGGCTGGGAGAGCTAAATTTGGGGTTGGGGTGGGGGCTTACTTTGAAACACTTGGCCCAGGATGGTGGGATTCCTTTCCTTACAAGTACAATTACAATCCGCATTGGCGTTTACATTTGAACGGACATCTAACAATCCAAGTAAAGGAGACCATTTTTTTTTTTTAAAAAAGCACACTATCTGTAACCCTTGCCCCTAAAATTGCCTGAACCCCAATTTTCCTATTATGGTTGGTAGCAACCTTGACATCTGAGAAAGATTGGATGGCGGTGCATTTGTGCTTTCGTTATGTCAGGGTTCCCTCTGTCTGGATCCCATCTCAATTCTGAAGTGGAAGTTGTGGTGGGGATGATGCATGCTAAGAAGATGCTCAGAAAGCGAGAAGAGAAAGGGAAGAATGACAGAGATGCTACGGAACCGAGAACATTTATCCCCTCATCCCCTTTTTAAGGATTATAATTTCGTTACCCTTTGGATTGGGGAAGACCACAATGTGCTTCCAACAGGGTCAGCCAGATGGTCAAGAAGACCTTCGCAAGAAGTACTGGCTAGACTTTATTCCAGCTGTTGCAGATTATTTCCGTTGGCATCGCTGGAACTAAGAGGCTGGTGGAGACGAGTCTTCCCAAAGAGTAACAAAAACCCAGAAATCAGGGGAAGATACATTCAGATGATTCCGACAGAGGAGATTAAAACAAAGAATACATTTCTGCTGAGGGGGGAAGGGTTTTTTTCCCCCCCTGGTCTGCAAAATAAAGCCATAACCCCGGGGGACGGGCTGTCCGGCAGCTCCTGCAGAACTGCAAGACCTCCGTGAGTGACATGTCCTCCACCGCTGCCCTCTCGACGGATTACAGATGTGCCCCCACCTGCCTCTCTGCGGCTATTTTTAACTTCCTCCGCTCACAGCTGCTGCCTCGCAGCCATTAGCACCTCTCTCCTTTTGATGATGTACGGCTTCAATTATCTTCTCCCAAGATCCTTCTGCTCCCGTTTCCTCCGTTCGCGGGAGTTCAGAAAGCTTTCCCGCATTTAAGTCTGGGGTGGGGGGGTGGGGGGAGAAGTGGTGGGGGGGTGGTAGGAAAGGAGAGCCAGGCTGGCACCCGCGCCGGGAAAAGGCAAAGCAAGGCAACGAGCAGCGCGCTCCACGTAGGGCAGGAGAAACTCCTTGAACCCCGGTGTTGAAGTTTGGGGTACGGCTACGAAACTGAGAATCCAGCGGTATAGACACACGCGCATACACACGCATGCACAAACACAAACCTAGAGAGAGAGACACACGCACACACACGCAAGTAACGCTCTGCTTCAGCCGCCTGTGGTCCGTGCCGCCCCGTTCAGCACCCTGGACAGCTCCGCCGGCGGACACCGACCGCTGCCTGCCCGCCTCGCCTCGCCGCCATCCCGGCTGGGGACGAGTCCCGCGATCGCTCCGCTTGCAAGCAGGCGCGGCAGTCTCCCGGCTGGCGGGCTCTCCGGAGCCGGGAGCGAAGGCGGCGGCGCCGGCTACCTACCTCGGCGTTCTCGCTGGCGTTCTCCGCCATTTTCCTCCGGAGGAGCAGGCAGCGGGACGAGTGTTTCATGCCCATAAGAGCGGCCCTTCCCGCGCCCGCAGACGGCGCCCAGCCAGCGGCTCCGCTCTGAGCCAGCCGACCCAGCGCCACCAGCCGCCGCTGCCTCCACCTCCTTCTCCTCCTTTCCCTCCACCTCCTCCTCCTCCTCTTTTTCCTCCACCTCCTCCTCCTTTTCTTCCTCCTCCTCCTTCTCTTTTTCTTCCTCCTTCTCCTTCTTTTCTTCCTCCTCCTTCTCCTCTTTTCCCTCCACCTCCTCCTCCTCTTTTTCCTCCACCTCCTCTTTTTCTTCCTCCTCCTCCTTCTCTTTTTCTTCCTCCTTCTTCTTCTTTTCTTCCTCCTCCTCTTCTTCTTTTTCCTCCTCCTTCTCTTTTTCTTCCACCTTCTCCTCTTCCTCCTCCTCCTCCTCTTTTTCCTCCACCTCCTTTTCTTCCTCCTCCTCCTTCTCTTTTTCCTCCTCCTCCTCTTTTTCCTCCACCTTCTCCTTCTTTTCTTCCTCCTCTTCTTCTTTTTCCTCCTCCTTCTCCTTTTTTCCTCCACCTTCTCCTCTTCCTCCTCCTCCTCCTCCTCCTCCTCCTGGAGCGACCGCCCTCCGCCCGCCTCTCCCTCCGCTGCTTCTCCCCCCCGCCCAAGGTCGCTGCCTCCCTCGCCGCCTCGCTCGCGTGTAGGGCGAGTGGTCCCAGCCCGCCCGCCCCCCGCGGAAAGGAGCCGAGCCGAGCCCAGGAGTCCGCGTCCCCCCACCCACCCAAGGAAGGGGCTCGCTCCTTGACCCCACCGGACCGCTGACCCGCGCAAGGCGCGTTGGAGCTGGGAAGCTTTCTAGGTCAGCTTGGCTGCCCCTCCCGGCTCCCTGCCGCGGATTGAGCCGCGCTCCTTCCTAACGGGAGTCTCCCCAACTGCAGGCCTGTCCCGTCCGCCCCCTCGGCCAGCGTCCCCCTGGGCGACCCTCTCCCCACCCGGGACCTTTCTCTGAACCGGCCCCAAGAGAGAGAGAGAGAAGCAGCTGGAGCTCTCTGGAGCTGGAACCTTCCCGGCCGGAATGGGAGGATTCCTCGCCCACTCCGGGGAGCCCCCCCCCCGGCCTCAGCCCGACCGGTCTTGCTGCTCTTGCCATCGGCACGGAGGCCCCCTGTCCTGACTGTGAACGTGCAGGGTGTGATAATCCAGTTTTGGTCACCACGATGTAAAAAGAGATGGTGAGACTCTAGAAAGAGTGCAGAGAAGAGCAACAAGGATGATTAGGGGACTGGAGGCTAAAGCATACAAGGAACGGTTGCTGGAATTGGGAGTGTCTAGTTTAATGGACGAGGGGGGACAGGATAGCAGTCTTCCAATATCTCAGGGGATGCCCCAAAGAAGGAGTCAAGCTATTCTCCAAAGCGCCTGAAGGCAGGACAAGAAGCAACAGATGGAAACTGACCAAGGAGAGAAGCAACCTGGAACTAAGGAGAAACTTCCTGACAGTGAGAACAATTAAACAGTGGAACAGCTTGCCTCCAGAAATTGTGGGTGCTTCAACAATGGAGGTTTTTAAGAAGAGATTGGACAACCATTTGTCTGGAATAGTATAGTGTAGGGTCTCCTGCTTGAGCAGGGGGTTGGACTAGATGACCTCCAAGGTCCCTTTCAACTTTATTATTATTATTATTATTATTATTATTATTATTATTATTATTATTATTATTATTATTATTATTATTATTATTATTAGCGAGTTAACTGAGTGAGCCTCTGAAGGACCCCTCCTTCCTAGGGCCTGCACCACAAGGAAGAGCCCCCCCCTCATTTGCTAGACATATTTTTAAATGTTTTTGCTAATCTGGCAGGCGGTGGGGGCCATCTCTGAAACATATGTCCAGTAAATGTTGGAAATGTAATAAAAAAAACTGGTACCTACTATCACCTGTGGTGGATGTGTGTTAAAGCAAAAAAAAAAAAAAATGCTGGACAAAAACACATACCTGGTTAGAAAAAAAAAGTTAGGGAAACAGGCAGACTTTAAACCTGAACTTTTTTTTAAAATTAGGTATAATTCCAGAAAAAACTGGATAAATGGAGGGTACATCTAACATTACATGTATTAACAGCGGCGAGGGCTGTATTTGCTGGAAAAATGAAGAAACACCACTGGAGGAAGACATAATCAAGGAAATACCAGACTGGGCTGAAACGGGCAGACTTACAAGGAAGATCAAGGAAAAAAGAAGACACGGGATGCTTTCAAACACGGAACTTATTTTATCAATGGTTGGGAAAACGGGACAGAGAGGAAGAACTGAACTTGTATGACTAAGCAAAACAAAACAGGTTGTTGCTCTCCTCCTTTGCTTGCTCCTTTATCTCTCTCTCTCTCTCTCTCTCTCTTATCTATAATCTATCTCTCTAATCATCTATCAATCATGTACCATCTACCATCTATTTCTATGTCTCTCTATATACAGTATGTATCTATAGCTATCAATCTATATCGATCATCAATTAATCTATCTATATCTATCAATGATACATTATATCTACCTCAATTATCTATTTATATATCTATATTTATCTACCGGTACATCTAATCTATCATCTATCTATCTTATCTATCTTATCTATCTATCTATCTTATCTATCTATCTATCTATCTATCTATCTATCTATCTATCTATCTATCTATCTTATCCATCCATCATGTTTTATCTATCTAGTTATCTAGCTATCACTCTCTCTCTATTAATCTATCTATCTATCTATCTATCTATCTATCTATCTATCTATCTATCTATCTATCTATCTATCTATCTACCTACCTATCTATCTAATTATCTTATCCATCCATCCATCATGTTTTATCTAGCTAGCTAGCTAGCTAGATAAAACTAGCTCTCTCTCTCTCTCTCTCTCTCTCTATCTATCTATCTATCATCTATCTATCTATCTATCTATCTACCTACCTACCTACCTACCTATCTATCTATCCATCCATCATGTTTTATCTGTCTGTCTGTCTGTCTGTCTGTCTGTCTATCTATCTATCTATCATCTATCCATCTGTCCGTCCGTCTGTCTTATCCATCCATCTACCTACCTATCCATCCATCCATCCGTCTATCTGTCTGTGTCTGTCCGTCCATCCGTCTGTCCATCCATCCATCCATCTCTAATCAATCAATTTAGAAACCACCCATCTCACTCACAGAGCGATTCTGGGCCCTTCCCAAAAGTGGAAGGCTGCTTCCATCGCCTGTTTCTCCCGCACATCCTCTTTCTCCGAATGGATAAATCCTCCCCTTTTCTCTCCAACTGTTGGGAGGCCATTTACCGTTCCAGCCCTTTGACTTATTTTTCCTCCCCCCTTCAAGGACTGTTTCAAGCTGGCCTTGGCTGCATATGTATCCCAGCTTGTTTCTTGGGCACAAAGACAACCTTGCCAGGAGCGTTGCCACTCGTGGTCTCCTACACACCTGTTTACACTTTGGCTCTTTTTTAAAGCTGTCACTTTAACCGAGTACTTGAGAGGGAAAAAAGTCAGCAGTTTCTCCTGAATTCCTCTGCTGTTTGCTCTTTGGCTAGCTTGCTTGGGTGGCTCTTGAGAAACTGTCCTCCTCGTTCTCACAGCAATGCCCAAACTGGTGGTTCCTCCAGCAACAAAACTTAAGAAGAAACACAACGGTGTAGCGAGAGGCCCAAGACAAACGAGGCCGACACCATTGAGAGTGACTGAGAACAGGGACTGACAATGGGGAAAAGCGTGTCATAAAATGCTGGCATATTTCTTTCTTTGTGCTGCCTCACTGGTGAGCATTTTAACTCAAAGAGAACCTCTCCTATCATCTCCAGCTCATTCAGTAGTTGTTAAGGGCTTCTCTGCGGATCCTATCCTCCTTCTGTTTTTCACTTCTGTTCTGAAATGCTTCACCTTTCCGAGCAGTTTTGAGTATAATGCTTTCTAATTTGGAAAAAGAAAAAAAAAAGGGGGTGTGTGGAATATGTGTTGCTTTCCTGCTTTCTTATTCCAGCTTGCTCGGTGTCACGCTGTGGCCCAGGCAGGACGGCTTTCCAAAAGGATAAAACTGGACTTTTGTTCCCAAAAGCATCTCAACCGCCTTCCTGGGCGGCTACCGAAATCTCCGTGGAAAACATTTCAAGCAGGGCGATGCGCAAAGCATTTCTCAAGCCTTCTGCTCTCTCTGTTCCGTTCTCCAAGCGCGCCTAAAATGTAAGGGGACCTCGTTTTACCTGGAACGAATTGCAGCTGCCCTATT
>NW_015389903.1:39889-67826 GCF_001527695.2 Protobothrops mucrosquamatus
GGAGGAGGACGACTGTGGGGTCTTTGATGCACTCTCTGTTTTCTTGCAGACGTTTCATGACCCAAACTAGGTAACATCATCAGTGCTAGAAGGGAGTGGGGTTTGTGGAATGATGGAGATGGAGGAGGAGGAGGAAGAGCAGGAGGAGGAGGAGGAGGAGGAGGAGGACTGTGGGGTCTTTGGTGCTCTCTCTGTTTTCTTGCAATCGTTTCATTACCCAAACTAGGTAAGATCATCAGTGCTGGAAGGGAGTGGGGTTTGTGGAATGAGTAGTAGTAGTAGTAGTAGTAGTAGTAGTAGTAGTAGTAGTAGTAGTAGTAGTAGTAGGAGGAGGAGGAGGAGGAGGAGGAGTGTGTGTCCTCTTTGTGAACAGTCCCTGGGGTGGGGGGGAGAGGATGCGGGGGAAGGACAGACTGTCACAGGGACAAACTCCCGATCCCAACTGCTCTTTCTTCGCCTGCTTCTAGATTCGGTGCTCCAGGCCACCCTCTTCTCCTTTGTTGCGCCTCTTTGAAGTTTTGATCCGAAAGTAATGTGTGCTTTGTAGGTCATCCCCTTTAAAGTCTAAAAGGAGGGGGTTTTCACCCCCCCCCCTTACTGCCCTTTCTCTCCCCAAACCAGTCCTGCTTCAGTGGCTTCTCTTCCGTCTTCGCTCCAGGCAGCGCACGCCAAACTCTCCTCTCCAACGTTCCCCCCCCCCATTGCAAGCCATCCTTTTTCTCGTGCTGTGCGATGTTCCTTCTTAGACACACACATACACACACACACATTCCCTAATTTCACTCAGTCGTCCCCACTGACGATCTCCGAGGCGAGAAGGAAAAACATCTCTGCTGTTAAAACGCTGATTGATCTTCCTCCTTCAGAAGACGAGAGCGCCAACTGGGTCAGTTTAATTTGAACGCGATTGCTTTGATTTCCACCCTGATTTTCTAGCGAACTCCCAGCAGCCAGAAGCGTTAACATCTGATCAAGAGTAGACTACAAGCCCATTACACCAGTGAGGACCGGCAAGTGAGAGCAGATGAAACGAAAAGCAGGTGTTTTGCAAGGTAGGAACATGACCAATGTTGGGCTGAGGTGCGCCTGGCCTGCTAAGCCCATCCCCACATGAGCTTATCCCCAAACACGTCACCGGACTTTCTACTCTGTCCTGGATTCCAGGCAGGATTGGCCCGGCTGGGCCAGCTCTGCTGATCAGCCTAGTTATCAGTTGTTATTTTGCTGGGCGTTATTCTTCCAAAAAAAAAAAAAACAACCCACACAAAGGAACTTGAATATACACCCGACTAAAGTCCCCCTGCCCAAAGGAACCGAATCCAGGTGGTCCTCAACTTACGGCCACATTCCTGTCACTAAGCAAGACAGAGGTTAAGTGAGCTTTGTCCCATTTTACAAGCTCTCTGGCCACCATGGTTAAGTGAATAGCTGCAATTGTTAAGTTAATGAAATGTTTGTTAAGTGACTCTGGCTTCCCCCCCCCCTTGACTTTGCTGGTCAGAAGTTCGCAAAAGGGGGGGGGGTCAGGTGACTGCCAGGACGCTGCAACCGTCGTAAGTATGAATCAAGGTAACAATTTAACACCTAACCAGCTTATGTGATGTAAGATATGATGATGGGAATCTAAGGTCTGTGTCTCTTTAAGAGAAAGCAGAGTCGGTGTCTCTTTAAGAACCAGCAGGGTCTGTGTCTCTTTAGGAGCCAGCAGGGTCTGTGTCTCTTTAAGAGCCTTTGTATAAAAGGGACGGCTCCGCCTATGTGTTCTCTCTCTTCTGTTTTCCGGCTGTAACTGCTGTGTGTTGGATCCTGCTGTATTAGCACGTGTATGTATTTTGTTCCCGGTGTATGACATTGTAGATAGTGTAAGATAAACCACCATTTAATACAGACCACTGTTTACTGTGTTTACTCCTGGGTTATCTTGGGCAATAAGATTGTGCAGGCTCTGACAAGTTGCCAAGCATCTGAATTTTGATCACGTGACCATGGGGGAATGCTGCAATGGTTGTTAAGTGTGAAAAAATGGTTGTAAGTCACCTTTTTTCCGTGCCATCGTTAACTTCAAATGGTCACTGAACAAACTGTTGTAAAGTCGAGGACTACCTGTAGTAACAGGTGGGAAGATCGTGAAGGAGAGAGCCAACTTAGAACTAGGTGGAAACTAAGGAGAAACTTCCCATCGGTGAGAACTATCAACCCGTGGAATGGCTTGCCACCGGACGTTGTGAGTGCTTCATGCCGGCAGGTTTTCAAGAAGAAATTGGACAGTCTGAAATGGTATAGGGTCTCCTGCTTGAGCAGGGGGTTGGACTAGAAGACCTCCAAGGCCCCTTCCAGCTCTATTCGGATGGTGAGTTAGTGGGGTCCTACGCCTAGGGGGCAGGAGATAGGTGTCCCTTCCAACCCTATTATTCAACGTTCTACGGTATTCGCACGGCATCAACACAAAACGACCTTTTATTCAGTATCTGATTTTATTTAAAACATGCTCAAATGCATAGTTAAATCATCAAAACAATAATTGTTTCCTTCTGGGAATCATCCACCCACAAACGTGCAGTTTGGTTTCCGTACCCCTCGGGTCAATAGCTACGAACAGCTGCATCTTTGACAAGATGGACTCGAGAAGGTTACACAACAGTTAATACTTAATCGTTTTCTTCTGCTGATTTCTTGGTACACTCACCATCCCTCTCCTGCCCATTCCTCCAAATTTGGAGATGATTTCTCCTTGCCCACCTGGCCCAAAAACCCAGCAAAGGAGACCCCCACCACCTCTTCCACCTAAAACACTCACACCTTCCTTAGGGCAGTTTTTTTTCCGGGAGTGGGACCAAATCTATCTTCTCAAGCATTTCCGTAGTGTGGGCTGGCTTCGGTTTCAGCAGCATCCAATGCTTCGGGGTGTGTGTGTGGGGGGGGAGGAATCAACATGCTGCTAATTCTTTAAATAAAATTAATAACGCTCTTCCAAAAAAAGGAAGGGGTAAAAAAAAAAAAAAGATCTAAAAATAGCCTGCTGCCAGATCCTCAGGCTTCACTCTCCTAACTAAGCTTATATATTCAGCTGGACGCCCCCATTCCATGTCTCTTAAGAAGATATTCCTGCTTAGAACGTATTCTAAAAATGTATTCCCCGGTAGAAAAATTAGCACGTCGGGCGTGGGGCTACTCTGAAGCCCCTCTGCATGACAGCTGTGGTTTTGAGGACTCAGGATTTATATATTCCTAGCAATGGGGAGGGGGGGGGACAACGCAGTTGTACAATATCGGTTTGTGTTTTGGAAAGCAAGGCTGTGCAAACAAGGTCATCTTAAGTAGTTCAAGCCGAAGAGTCCCACCAGGATTGTAGCACGGGACCCTTACCCACTCCTGGGACTTGCCAAAAAGATTAGGACTGCCCAACGGTGGAAACTAGGATTTTGGCAAACAGGTCCACAGGTTTACGTGTCCGTAGCAAGAAACACGTGAGCGCTCACCGCTTAAAAAGACTAAGCTGGTCAGCAGCAAGCCGGCGTAACAAGCAGAAGTACAGCCGTATTTCTTAACGCATTTAACAAGCATAAGTACATTTTAATTCCTTGGTTTTTTTTCTCGCCGCCTTTCCCAAATGCCAGGAACAAGCCCAATCTTAAATATTCAAGAGGTGACCGCCATGCAATTTGGGAAGGGGCTGCCATGCGGGGCTGATGTTACCACGCTCCTTCCTGAAATCTAGCTATAATGGCTTCTCAGAATGTTTTGTTCTGGAGCCAAACCAAAGCCACGAATACAGATTGGGCGAGACCCGGCTTAAAAACAGCAACTGTGAGAGGGACCATGGAGTCCAAGTGGACGATCGCTTGACTGTGAGCCAGTCGTGTGCAGCAGCAGCCAAAAAAGCGAATACAATCCTGGGCTGTATAAACAGAGGCATAGAATCGAGATCACGCCAAGTATTAGTACCGCTTTACAAAGCCCTAATAAGACCACACCTGGAATACCGCAGCCAGTTTTGGTCACCATATCACAAAAAAGAGGTTGAGAGTTTGGAAAAAATTTAGAGAAGAGCAACTAAGATGATCCAAGGCCTGGAGACCAAAATGTGTGAAGAACAGCTGCGGGACTTGGGTTTGGCTAGTCTAAAGAAAAGAAGAAATAGGGGAGACATGATAGCAGTGTTCCAGTATTTGAGGGGCTGCTACAAAGAGGGGGCAGGTTGTTCACCAAAGCACCAGAGGGAAGGATGAGAAACAAT
This sequence comes from Protobothrops mucrosquamatus, assembly GCF_001527695.2. Lineage (NCBI taxonomy): Eukaryota > Metazoa > Chordata > Lepidosauria > Squamata > Viperidae > Protobothrops > Protobothrops mucrosquamatus. The sequence goes on from NW_015389903.1 coordinate 44,127, forward strand.
GGTTGGAAACTGACCAAAGAGAGAAGCAATCTGGAATTAAGGAGAAACTTCCTGACAGTGAGGACAATCAACCAGTGGAACAGCTTGCCACCAGAAATCGTGGGCACTCCATCACTGGAGATTTTTAAGAAAAGACTAGACAATCACTTGTCTGAGATGGTGTAGGTTCTCCTACTTGAGCAGGGGGCTGGACTAGAAGACCTCCAGAGTCTTTCCAGCTCAATTCTATTCTATTCAATTATCCAGAAGTCAAGATGGGATGGTGTAGGCTTCAAGGTTCAAGTGCCCAACCCCTAACTGACCTCAATCAACGAGGGATGAAATCAAGTTTGAATGAAGGATGCATGTCCCAAAGGTGCACGCTGGCTGAGGAATTCTGGGAGTTGAAGTCCGCAAGTCATAAAAGGGCCTAGTTTGAAGACCCCTGCCTTAACCTGTTGGGGGAAACTTCTAGCACATATGATCCCACTTATTTTTTTCTTAAAACAATTTAAAAAATTAACCGGAGGTATGTATAAATCTTTCAGTAATCCATGATGGAAAAAAATTAAATGAAAGTGTAAAAACAATGCTTCTATTATGACCAACTGGATGCAATCAGAAGATGTAACAGTCAACGGATCGTATTTTGGTTTATGTTTACAAATGATACCTTGCTTTTCAATCTACAGAGCATTCCTGTCAGCTACTAAGAATATCCAAACTGTGGGAAGGAGGAATTCTGGGAGTTGAAGTCCACAAGTCTTAATGTTGCCAAGTTTGAAGACCCCTGTATAATATAAAGTGTGCGTTAAAGAGTTTGGGTTAGCACGCCTAGAGACGCCGAGAACCATCATAAAGTGCATAGAAGTGTCTTGAGTGTGCTTGGAGTAAAACTTTGGTGCATTGGTTGTGCTTGTGTCACGTTGGCCAAAATGGGCCAATTTTGATTCGCATTGTGTCCTTATAAAAACAAGGAATGCTGCCTGTAGAAGTAGGTTTGACTAAGCCTCATAGCCTATTTTATCTTAGCATGTTATGGGAAAGCTTTGATTGAACCAANGAAGAGGGAGTCAAGCTATTCTCCAAGGCACCTAAAGGCAGGACGAGAAGCAACGGGTGGAAACTGATCAAGGAGAGAAGCAACTTAGAACTAAGGAGAAACTTCCTGACAGTTAGAACAATTAACCAGTGGAATAACCTGCCTCCAGAAGTGGTGAATGCTCCAACACTGGAAGTTTTTAAGAAGAGACTGGACAGCCATTTGTCTGAAATGGTGTAGGGTTCCTGCCTGGGCAGGGGGTTGGACTCGATGACCTCCAAGGTCCCTTCCAACTTTATTATTATTATTATTATTATTATTATTATTATTATTTAGTTACAACGGCACCGAAAAAAGTGACTTGTAACCGTTTTTCACACTTACGACCGTCACAGTATCCCCGTGGTCATGTGATCAAAATTCAGACATTGGGCAACTGACTCATATTTAGGACGGTCGCAGGGTCCCCGGGGTGTGTGTGTAACGAGATCCCCTTTGGCGACTTTCCGACAAGCAAAGTCAATGGGGAAGCCAGATTCATTTAACAACCGTGTTACTAACTTAAGAACTGCCGTGATTCGCTGAACAACCGCGGCAAGAGAGGTCGTAAAACGGGGCAAAAACTCACTTCACAAATATCTCACTTCGCCACAGACACTTTGGGCTCAATGGTGGCTGTAAGTCAAAAACTACTTTGTACGTGTACAACATTGAAAACTTGAACAACGATGTTTAGTGGAATGATGAAGTGAAAGAGGCTTTGGATGAGAAAAACACGTATAGAAAACAAGGATGACAGTGAACAAATTGCAAAGACAGCACAGGCTGGGTTCTGAAGAACATAGTCAGAGAGAACAAGGAACAATTATACATCACCACGATGTAAAAAAAGATGTTGAGACTCTAGAAAGAGTGCAGAGAAGAGCAACAAAGATGATTAGGGGACTGGAGGCTAAAACATACAAGGAACGGCTGCTGGAATTGGGTATGTCTAGTTTAATGAAGAGAAGGACGAGGGGGGACAGGATAGCAGCCTTCCAATACCTCAGGGGCTGCCCCAAAGAAGAGGGAGTCAAGCTATTCTCCAAAGCACCTGAAGGCAGAAGAAGAAGCAACGGATGGAAACTAATCAAGGAGAGAAGCAACTCGGAACTAAGGAGAAACTTCCTGACAGTGAGAACAATTAACCAGTGGAACAACCTGCCTCCAGAAGTGGTGAATGCTCCAACACTGGAAGTTTTTAAGAAGAGACTGAACAGCCATTTGTCTGAAATGGTGTAGGGTTTCCTGCCTGAGCAGGGGGTTGGACTAGATGACCTCCAAGGTCCCTTCCAACTTTATTATTACTATTATAACTTAAAGAGGGAGAGAAAATGCAGGGTGATTTTAATGGAAAATTAAAAAAAAAATCCTTTCACGAAGGAAGCTTCAGTAGACTGAATGGAATTAAGAATAAAGTGATACAGTGATCTATATAATAAAAAGGAACTGAACGCCCCAGACGTTAGCACGGGTGAAGAAATGTGAAACTTGCTAGCATGTTGAAAAATAGTAAGAATGCAGAAGTAGAGGGTTTAAGCTGGAGAAATGTAAAAAATATGCATGTGCTTTGTGTCGGGAGTAGCCGTGTGACTCATTGAGCATTGTGTGGAGATGGCTGTCTGTGCTTGGAAACTGAAAGAATACCGCTATTGTTCGGATAGATAAGGAGAGGTAGCAGGACTGTGTCACTTAAGAAACGCATGTGGTTAAAAAAAAGAAGAAGAGTGGGGACCAAGGATGAATAAATACCCATGTCAATCCAGACTGAATAGCAAATTGACTAATTAGCATGAAAGAACTATGCTCCAGGTGGTTTGATCCTGGAGAGAGGAGGAATAAAAGAACATATTGCAGAACAATTACACAAAGGAAGAGCGGATGGGTTGAGGGGAGCAGAGAGAAAGTCCCCATTGGATGAAGTTGATAATATACGTGAGTGAGAGAGAGAGAGAGAGAGAGAGAGAGAGAGAGAGAGAGAGAGAGAGAGAGAGAGAGAGAGAGAGAGAGAGAGAGAGAGAGAGAGAGAGAGAGAGAGAGAGAGAGAGAGAGAGAGAGAGAGAGAGAGAGAGAGAGAGAGAGAGAGAGAGAGAGAGAGAGAGAGAGAGAGAGAGAGAGAGAGAGAGAGAGANCATAGAAGTGTCTTGAGTGTGCTTGGAGTAAAACTTTGGTGCATTGGTTGTGCTTGTGTCACGTTGGCCAAAATGGGCCAATTTTGATTCGCATTGTGTCCTTATAAAAACAAGGAATGCTGCCTGTAGAAGTAGGTTTGACTAAGCCTCATAGCCTATTTTATCTTAGCATGTTATGGGAAAGCTTTGATTGAACCAATGTCATCATGATGGGAGAGCAGAGGCGATGACCGTAGCCTACAGAAGGTTGATAGTTGGAATGTAAACGGAGCAAAACGGAGTTTATGAATTCATGAATGAAACAAAAAAGAGAAGTTACGGTGTGTGTGTGTGTGTGTGTGTGTGTGTGTGTGTGTGTAAATTAAGGAATTAATACAAATCGGAATGAAGGGGAACTGATATTAGGAAACTGAACCGATGACTCCGTGTAGGGAAGAGACTGGACAGCCATTTGTATGAAATGGTCTGTGGTTTCCTGCCTGGGCAGGGGTTGGACTAGAAGACCTCCAAGGTCCCTTCCAACATCATCATCATCATCATCATCATCATCATCATCATCATTATTATTATTATTATTATTGAGGTCAAAGTTAGAATTAATTGGGAAGAAAAAGCTCATACTAAATGGTGTCATTTAAGTCCTCGGTTTACAACAGTTTCTTTAGTAGTAACAGTAGTAACTGTTACTACTGTAACAGTAGTAACAGTTTCAATAGTAGTAACTGTGAGAGGGATCTCGGAGTCCTAGTGGACAATCACTTAGATATGAGCCAGCAGTGTGCTGCAGCTGCCAAAAAAGCCAACACAGTGCTGGGCTGCATTAACAGAGGGACAGAATCAAGATCACGTGAAGTATTAATACCACTTTACAATGCCTTAGTAAGGCCACACTTGGAATACTGCATCCAGTTTTGGTCACCACGATGTAAAAAGATGCTGAGACTCCAGAAAGAGTACAGAGAAGAGCAACAAAGATGATTAGGGGACTGGAGGCTAAAACATATAATGAACGGTTGCTGGAATTGGGTATGTCTAGTTTAACGAACAGAAGGATGAGGGGGGACATGATAGCAGTGTTCCAATATCTCAGGGGCTGCCACAAAGAAGAGGGAGTCAAGCTATTCTCCAAGGCACCTAAAGGCAGGNCATAGAAGTGTCTTGAGTGTGCTTGGAGTAAAACTTTGGTGCATTGGTTGTGCTTGTGTCACGTTGGCCAAAATGGGCCAATTTTGATTCGCATTGTGTCCTTATAAAAACAAGGAATGCTGCCTGTAGAAGTAGGTTTGACTAAGCCTCATAGCCTATTTTATCTTAGCATGTTATGGGAAAGCTTTGATTGAACCAACATCATCATGATGGGAGAGCAGAGGTGATGACCGTAGCCTACAGAAGGTTGATAGTTGGAATGTAAACGGAGCAAAACAGAGTTTATGAATTCGTGAATGAAACAAAAAAAGAGAAGTTACGGGGTGTGTGTGTGTGTGTGTGTGTGTGTGTGTGTGTGCGCGTAAATTAAGGAATTAATACAGATCGGAATGAAAGGGAACTTATATTAGGAAACTGAACCGATGACTCTGTGTAGGGAAGAGACTGGACAGCCATTTGTCTGAAATGGTCTGGGGTTTCCTGCCTGAGCAGAGGGTTGGACTAGAAGACCTCCAAGGTCCCTTCCAACATCATCATCATCATCATCATCATCATCATCATCATTATTATTATTATTATTATTGAGGTCAAAGTTAGAATTAATTGGGAAGGAAAAGCTCATACTAAATGGTGTCATTTAAGTCCTCGATTTACAACAGTTTCTTTAGTTACAACGGCACCGAAAAAAGTGACTTGTAACCGTTTTTCACACTTACGACCGTCACAGCATCCCCGTGGTCATGTGATCAAAATTCAGACATTTGGGCAACTGACTCATATTTAGGACGGTCGCAAGGTCCCCGGGGTGTGTGTGTAACGAGATCCCCTTTGGCGACTTTCCGACAAGCAAAGTCAATGGGGAAGCCAGATTCATTTAACAACCGTGTTACTAACTTAAGAACCGCCGTGATTCGCTGAACAACCGCGGCAAGGAAGGTCGTAAAACGGGGCAAAAAGTCACTTCACAAATATCTCACTTCGCCACAGACACTTTGGGCTCAATGGTGGCTGTAAGTCAAAAACTACTTTGTACGTGTACAACATTGAAAACTTGAACAACGATGTTTAGTGGAATGATGAAGTGAAAGAGGCTATGGATGAGAAAAACATGTATAGAAAACAAGGATGACAGTGAACAAATTGCAAAGACAGCACAGGCTGGGTTCTGAAGAACATAGTCAGAGAGAACAAGGAACAATTATACATCACCACGATGTAAAAAAGATGTTGAGACTCTAGAAAGAGTGCAGAGAAGAGCAACAAAGATGATCAGGGGACTGGAGGCTAAAGCATATAAGGAACGGTTGCTGGAATTGGGGATGTCTAGTTTAATGAAGAGAAGGACGAGGGGGGACAGGATAGCAGCCTTCCAATATCTCAGGGGATGCCCCAAAGAAGGAGTCAAGCTATTCTCCAAAGCACCTGAAGGCAGGACAAGAAGCAACGGATGAAAACTAACCAAGGAGAGAAGCAACCAGGAACTAAGGAGAAACTTCCTGACAGTGAGAACAATTAATCAGTGGAACAACCTGCCTCCAGAAGCGGTGAATGCTCCAACACTGGAAGTTTTTAAGAAGAGACTGGACAGCCATTTGTCTGAAATGGTGTAGGGTTTCCTGCCTGAGCAGGGGGTTGGACTCGATGACCTCCAAGGTCCCTTCCAACTTTATTATTACTATTATAACTTAAAGAGGGAGAGAAAATGCAGGGTGATTTTAATGGAAAATTTAAAAAAAAATCCTTTCACGAAGGAAGCTTCAGTAGACTGAATGGAATTAAGAATAAAGTGATACAGTGATCTATATAATAAAAAGGAACTGAACGCCCCAGACGTTAGCACGGGTGAAGAAATGTGAAACTTGCTAGCATGTTGAAAAATAGTAAGAATGCAGAAGTAGAGGGTTTAAGCTGGAGAAATGTAAAAAATATGCATGTGCTTTGTGTCGGGAGTAGCCGTGTGACTCATTGAGCATTGTGTGGAGATGGCTGTCTGTGCTTGGAAACTGAAAGAATACCGCTATTGTTCGGATAGATAAGGAGAGGTAGCAGGACTGTGTCACTTAAGAAACGCATGTGGTTAAAAAAAAGAAGAGTGGGGACCAAGGATGAATAAATACCCATGTCAATCCAGACTGAATAGCAAATTGACTAATTAGCATGAAAGAACTATGCTCCAGGTGGTTTGATCCTGGAGAGAGGAGGAATAAAAGAACATATTGCAGAACAATTACACAAAGGAAGAGCGGATGGGTTGAGGGGAGCAGAGAGAAAGTCCCCATTGGATGAAGTTGATAATATACGTGAGTGAGAGAGAGAGAGAGAGAGAGAGAGAGAGAGAGAGAGGGAGGGAGAAAGAGAGAGAGAGAGAGGGAGAGAGGGAGAGAGAAAGAGGGAGGGAGAGAGAGAGAGGGAGAGAGAGAGGGAGGGAGAGAGGAAAGGAGAGAGAGAGGGAGAGAGAGGGAGAAAGAGGGAGGGAGAGAGAGAGAGAGGGAGAGAGAGAGGGAGGGAGAGAGGAAAGGAGAGAGAGAGAAAGAGAGGGAGGGAGGGAGAAAGAGAGAGAGGAGAAGGTTAAAAAAACAAAACAAAAGGCAATTATGAACTAGGGAAATGAAAAAGAAGGAGAGAAAGGCAGCAGAGATATAATAAATTCTAAGTTAGATTTTTTTGCTTCTTATCTCCTGCCTTTGCTTCCCTGAAGGGTGTGTGTGTGTATTTAAGCTACTGTTGACACAGTCAGTAGTAGGTGTGATGTACAGAGAACAGAATTTCACAGTTTTGTTGATATTTCTATAATTATTGAAAGCTAAGAAAGTCCTTCAGGACAAAGCAAGGGTTGTATTTGGGGGGGGGGGGTTTGAGAAATTCAGGCTCTCTGATCCAATACACCTATAGTTAGAATTCCAGAAAAGCAGAGGTGATCTGTTCCTTGCATACAAAGCCAGCAGGCTATCCAGTCAATATATTGTCAATCACATTCTAAGCTTTTTACGTAGTTATGTCTGCCTTTACTAAGGTTCATCCAATTCAACAACTCCATTTGTGGATTTTCTCCTAGGGAGGTTAGCATAGTAGACCTCAACTGGAGGACTGTTTGAAAGCAAAGTTGGTTGGTATTGAGAAGTGTCTGAAGGAGCTTCCCAGATTTGAGTTCATCTAAAGCAGGGGTCTTCAAACTTGGCCCTTTGATGACTGGTGGACTTCAACTCCCAGAATTCCTCAGCCAGGCACGCGTGCCTGGCTGAGGAATTCTGGGAGTTGAAGTCCACCAGTCATCAAAGGGCCAAGTTTGAAGACCCCTGCTGTAGACCTATCAGCTTGATGTCTGTACTGTGCCAAGTTCTCAATCAATGTATTTATGAACAGTTGGATAGGTACACCAACAGAGGTGAAGTCCACAAGACATAAAAGGGCCAAGTTTGAAGACCTTTGGTCTATTCTATCTATCTATCTATCTATCTATCTATCTATCTATCTATCTATCTATCTATCTATCTATCTATCTATCTATCTATCTATCTATCTATCTATCATCTTTCTCATCCATCTATCTACTCTATCTCTCTATATTATCTAGTCTATTTATCTCTTATCATCTCTCTATCATCTATCACAAGGATCTTCAATCTTGGCCCTTTTTATGACTTGTGGCCTTCAACTCCCAGAATCCCCCCTCCCTGCATAGCTGCCTGTGGAATTCTGGGAGCTGAAGTCCACAAGTCATAAAAGGGCCAAGTTTGAAGACCCCTGATCTGAAGACAGAAGACACAGGTCTACAAAGACGAAAGAACTGAATTGTGGCGGTGAGGGTCTTATGATGGGTCTGTGATGGGCCAGGTGTGAGTCACGTCAGGTGAGGGTCTTATGATGGGTCTGTGATGGGCCAGGTGTGAGTCACCTTAGGAGAAAAGTGAGATCTCCTTCCAAGTTATTCCCCCAAGGAGAAAGAGAGAAGCAGACCTCTACAGGCTGACATAGCAAGTGGAGCAAACCAGGTGTAAAAAGAGGCTGCAAAAGGAAGCCACTTGAGAGAGAGAGGAGGAGGAGGAGGAAGAGAAAGGAGCAGAAATAGAAAGAAAAGCAAAAGTTATACGAGGTGAACTCGGCCGACCAAACCAAGGAAACACAAGACAAATGCTGTAAATAAGTCAACGGACTTAAGAGACTAGCATCTGGGAGCTGATGAGTTAGAGATAACCGAAGGATTAAGACCTGATCTTAAGGCAAATGTAAATACTAGTTGTATATTTGCGTAGCGATTTAAGTAGAGTCCCTTGGGATAACCCTGGATTTACTTATCAAATCCGTCTGGACCATCCCAAACCAACCCACAACACGATACACAGCTTTAGGCTCTTCCGGGCAACGCTCCAGTGACGTCTGTAGCTTTAATTTCATAATAATAATAAGCTATCTTATTTTCTACGTAAGATATAGGAGGCAATTTACAGATTACTCAGAGTTGTTTTTTTGTTTTTTTTTAAGGAATCATCTCAAATTGTACTGTCTCATCAACCCAGGCGGAGGGAGATAAAAACATTCTTTTCTAAAGAATGTAAGATGACCACGTGTGACCCCTTTTGTTTATTCAAAAGATTGTGACTTTGGAACTGACGGGTTTTCACCCTGACAGGGCAAAGTAATATAATGGAACGGTATCTCCTTTTTAAAAAAGTTAGAAATATGGATTGAAGTTTTGTCAACTAGATTCCTCCTCTCTTAGTTTAAAGGAGGCAAATGCTGTAGTTCTTTCCAAACCAAATTTTGTTTGTTCCGATGAAAAACCTAATTTGATATCGTTTATGAATTAGACATCATTTTTCTGCCTCTTGCTTACCACTACTATTGATAATAGTAATAATAATAATAATAATAATAATAATAATAACGATGATGATGATGATGATGATGATAATAATGATAATAATAATAATAATAATAATAATAATAATAATAATAATAATAATAATAATAATAATAATAATAATAATAATAATGTTTTTCAGGTTATTGTTCCGATATTACATTTTTCACTTCATGTAAAATTGTTTTAAATAGAATCCAGCAGCCACCATTTCTTTAGACGTAGGAAAACATTTGATGTGTTTTCTTGAAGTTTCCGAAACAGATTCCAGTTTATTTTCAATTTCCACAGAGGATTATTATTATTATTATGATGATGATGATGATGATGATGATCATCATCATCATGATGATCATCATCATCATCACACAGTCAGCCAGATGTTCAGACTGGATTTGGCATTTTGTCTACCTATTGAGTCCTTACCAAGGACCTGGGATAGGCAGATTATTATTATTATTATTATTATTATTATTATTATTATTATTATTATTATTATTATTATTATTAATTTCATTGCCAAATCACATGCTAATAGTGCGCCTTACGTTGTGCAATAAATCAAGGATACCCTCTGGTCTGCACTATTAAAAAATGGAAAATGTTAAAAGGATCACAGATGATGAAGGAAAGCCTGAGTTTCCGTGACATATAGATGGTATGTTTTATAATGGACATAAATGTTCATTTTTTGTTCCTCTGAGGCTGCACCCCGAGTTAGCACAATAAATCAGAAGAAATTCATGATGGATTTCCACAAAGCTTGCGACTGAAGCTTTCAGTGGCTTTCTGATCCTTTGGGCTGGCCTTGGGATAAAGATCCACGACCAGTTTTGTTTTGTTTTTAAGCGCAAATTTGAAATCCGATTTCCAATTTTGGATCAAACCAAATTTAGAATTCCTTTCGGCTGCTTGCACAAAGAAACATGCTTAAGGTGGTTTTTAACTCTTATGTGTATCTTAAAAAGATCTCCTTGTGCTTTTATATTATTTCAAGCAAATAAATGTAAAGCAAAGGTTTTTCACGAGTTGAATTAGAATGATGGATTTAATCGTCCACCCTTTCAGCGGATCGTTTGGCATTTATTTTAGGTTCAGAATCCAGCTCCTCTTTGCATTCAAACTGGGAACATTTGAGTCTTCTGAAATTTTGGTTTGTTCAAGGTTTAGTTTCAATATTGGAAACTTAATGTCACAAGATAAATAGAGAAGAGATTTGGTGGCAGACAAAAATAACCTCCTTACGCATCAAAGTATAGCATCAAAGTCTCCATGATGCTATACTTTCCATTTAAAAATAGATATTAATCTGCTTGTTTTAATTTTTCAGTATATCGAACTTTTCGCTTTATCTTTCCTTCTGAAAAACATAGTTCTGATTAAATTGTTTTTAAAAAGTCTACAAAAACTAAATTTGGTTTGCCAGATTGCTTCCTAGCAATTTATTCTACTGAAGTGTTTGTCACCAGCCTGTTTGGTCCTGATGCTTTTTGAGATATTTTAGCCACTATCCATCTTTTTTTTTAAAGTTTTTTTAAAGATTTTGAACAAACTGATATTAAATACTTGGAAACTCACTTGGAATGACCTGCCCTTTTAAAACCAATGGACCGTTGCATTAAAGCAGGGGTCTTCAAACTTGGCCCTTTTATGACTGGCTGAGGAATTCTGGGAGTTGAAGTCCACAAGTCATAAAAGGGCCAAGTTTGAAGACCCCTGCTTGTGGACTTCAACTCCCAGAATTCCTCAGCCAGGCACACTGACTGAAGAATTCTGGGAGTTGAAGTCCACAAGTCATAAAGTTGCCAAGTTTGAAGACCTCTGTATAATATAAACCAGGGGTCTTCAAACTTGGCCTTTTTATGACTGGTGGACTTCAACTACCAGAATTCCCCAGCCAGCATGCCTGGCTGAGGAATTCTGGGAGTTGAAGTCCACAAGTCATAAAAGGGCCAAGTTTGAAGACCCCCTGCATTAAAGAATGTGAAATTATTTTTATCTTAAAATGTGGTTAACATGGCAAAAAAAACAAACCACCACCTTTTTCATATGTATTAAATATCTCAGGGTTGTTTAGTAATGGTTACTATTGGAGACTTAGTTGAAAAGACAGAGATTAATTCTAGATTTGTCCCACCGTTACCATATTTTGGGTCTAAATGTATAAGATTACAATAATGATTTGAGAATGAGAGCATTATTAGGGTAAGTTTAGCTATATTATTATCAGTGTTTAGAATCTGGGCATCAAGAACTGTAGATTTCTCGTGCATGGAGATGGTACAAATAATTATTTTGCAGCAGCAGAGCGATAAATCTACACCTGGTTTGCACGGTATGCCACTTTTATTTCTGTTAATTAGCGTGATATTTATTTCTGTTCATTAGTTTGCAGCAAGTTTCCAATAGGTTAAAAAAGGAAAAAAGGAAAGGGATCTTCGATCGTGCTTGTCTGCATTCTTATTAACTGAATCTTTCCTGTTATTAAGAGATTCCTGCCAGTATAGATGGCACAGGAAGTCCTTGCGTAATGACTTACGATCCCTCCTCAAAGCTACGACTGCAGCACAGACACACACACACACACCCCTACGGTGACATGATTTGCACTGGCAACCCTGTCGGATTTAGAACTGGTTGCAATGTCAGATTTTTATTCCCAAAATTTCCAAATAAAGGAGCTTCAGGTAGCTTTTCAGCTCACTTACGGTGTCTGTCACCCCACAACAGTCGACCTCAAGTTGAGCCTAAACGCTCTAATTACACACAAGAGGGAATAACTCTTCCCTGACCTCGTCTACTACCTGGAAGTAAAAGAGGAAGAGGAATCATTCACGACTGGTTATATTTTTGCTATTTTTCCTGGACAGTGTTTCTCTCTTACGCCACACCACTTATTTTTAGAAGATGCAAAAGTGGGGATGACTTTTTTCGTTTTTTGAACGAAGCACCAAGAAGCGTCTATTCCAGGGGTAGTCAACCTTGGCTCTTTTATGACTCGTGGACTTCAACTCCCAGAATTCCTGAGCCAGCCACGCTGAGGGGAAAGGGAGAGGTTTCCAAGCTGAGCCATGCTGGCTCAGGAATTCTGGGAGTTGAAGTCCACGAGTCATAAAAGAGCCAAGGTTGACTACCCCTGGTCTATTCTAGTGGAAGGATGCAACTTCCTAGTAGGAGTTGCCTACTTTCAGTTGCCTACTTTCATTCTGGCCTTGCTTCTCTGAAGCAACAACTGAGGCTACCTCCCCCCATTGGGTCGGCATAATTGGCTGGCCTGGAATTACCCCTCCTGGATATGGAGAAAACCTTGACTCGCAAGAGAGAGAGACCCACAATTTATTTTTTGCTGGGTAGCTCAATGCTCCCTTTGGAAATTGCTGTTTTATTCTGTTAAATATAAAATAAACGATGGCTGGTTCGTGCTAGGGACGGTTATCTCTCCTCTGACAGAAGTAGCAGATTTTTATTTTATTTTATTTTATTTAAAAAAAGATCAGAGACCGAAGCCTCAGCAAAGGCATCTCAGCCTAATTATCAAAAGTATGTCATTCCTACCCTATTTTAAGACTTCCAGAAATAAGAACCAGGGCAGGGACATCGGCCGAGTCTCCTGACATCAAGCAGCAACAGCCAACTCTAACTTTTTTTTCCTCCCCGCCAGAAAAAGAGATATTTGCTTCATGCTTCATGTACAGAGTGCCTGACAACAGAGCTGGGGAACTACAGCCCCTTTTATGACTGGTGGACTTCAACTCCCAGAATTCCTCAGGCATCCATGATGGCTCGGGAATTCTGGGAGTTGAAGTCCACAGGTCCTAAAAGGGCGATAGTGAGAGCACTTAGACTGTGCTTTACAGCCCTCTCTAAGCGGTTTACAGAGTCAGAATATTACACACACACCCCAACAATCTGGGTCCTCATTTGACCGACCTCGGAAGGACGGAAGGCTGAGTCAAAACCTTGAGCCGGTCAGGATCGAACTCCTGACAGTGGGCAGAATTAGCCTGCAATGCTGCATTCTAACCACTGAGCCGCCACGGATTAGATAGCAATAGCGATCGCGCTTAGACTTATAGACCGCTTCACAGTGCTTTTACAGCCCTCTCTAAGCATATGTATAGGATCAGCCTCTTGCCCCCCCACACAACAATCTGGGTCCTCCTTTGACCGACCTTGGAAGGACGGAAGGTTGAGTCAACCTTGAGCCGGTCAGGATCGAACTGCTAGCGGTGGGCAGAGTCAGCCTGCAATGCTGCATTCTAACTACTGCACTGCACCAACACAGAAGGAAGGAAGGAAGGAAGGAAGGAAGGAAGGAAGGAAGGAAGGAAGGAAGGAAGGAAGGAAGGAAGGAAGGAAGGAAGGAAGGAAGGAAGGAAGGAGGAATATGAGAAGGGAAGGGAAGGGAAGGTAAGAGAAGGAAGAGGGAGGGAGGGAGGGAAGGAAGGAGGAAGGAAGGAAGGAGGAATATGAGAAGGGAAGGGAAGGGAAGAGAAGGAAGAGAAGGAAGAGGGAGGGAGGGAGGGAGGGAGGGAAGGAAGGAGGAAGGAAGGAAGGAAGGAAGGAAGAACAATAGCACTTAGACTTATATACCGCTTCATAGTGTTTTGCAGCCCTCCCTAAGCAGTTTGCAGCATATTTGCCCCCAATAATCTGGCTCTTCATTTTAACGACCTGGGAAGGACGGAAGGCTGAGTCAACCTTGAGCCGGTCAGGATCGAACTGCTGGCGGTGGGCAGAGTCAGCCTGCAATGCTGCATTCTCACCACTGCGCCACCACGGGCGTAGTTCCCCACCCCTGCCTTACGGGGAAGATCTCCAACCGAAAAATATGAGGTATGTATGTATCCAAGAATCTGCCCTGGTCCCAGAATTCCCACTGGGGGATTCCAGCTTAAGCCTGGTTTACAGGGAACGTACGTGTCTGTCGTTCGGAGACGGTTGCATAGCGTTTATACTTTGGCAAATGTTCACGTTTTGGCTGGAGGGGGGGGTGTCCGCTCAAACAACAAAGCACGGGGAACGTGCCCTGCCACTCACCCGACAGGAAGTCGGATCAACCAATCAAGCATGCAGGGCGCGCGTTCCCACGCCACCCGTAGCCGAGGTTTGGGAACTTGCGCGTGTTGGTCCATCTGCAACTTCCTGCAACGGCCAAGTCTCCTTTCAACTTCTTGTTAACAGAAACAGCCACATCGTTCCTCCCGGTTTTAAATTTAAAACGTTTTTTTTAAATTTAAAAGAGTAAAAAATGGTATTATTTTTTTTTCTTCCAAAGACTGCACCGTTGAATTTGGGAAGGGGGGGGGGGACATGGGAAAAAAAAAAAGAAGCGAAGGAAGGAAAATACTGAATATTCTGTAAGATACAGTAAGGTACCCCAAGACCCTCCCGCCACCCAAACCTCTCGGTCCAAGCAGATCCAGTTCACAGCGGTGTCATCGGAATGGCTTCGTTCAAGTCCCAGTGCCAGGTTGGGTACAAGCCATTTTAAAAAAAAGAAAAGAAAGAAAAAAGAAAATTATTTTAAAAAGTTAATGGACGCATCCGTGGGTTACCCTCAGAGGTCTAATACTGACCAGTACTAGAATGTTACTCCACCTACAAGGGGGAGAAACGGGGACCTTTGAGTAAGAGTAGAAAACGGGTTTGCGTTCAGGAAGGTTTTGTAACTTCTTCTTTGGCAAAACGATGACCGAGAAGGCATATAAAAAAAGGTCCTGTAAATACGTGTGCTCGGTTTTAATCCGTCTTGGAAAAAGAGGCCACCAAGAAACTTAAGCGGGGTAGGCAGCCCCAAAGTCAGACAAACCGATTCGTGTTGTTTTTTTGTTTTGTTTGTTTGTTTGTTTTTTTGCAGTTGTTGGTCTGTCCTAATGGCAACAAGAGAAGGGCTGAATGAAGTTACAAAACAGTATTTTAGGCATCGTATTTTTTACCGGTCCTGTGAATCTGCTGGAAGAGAGTCATGGAAAAGGCCATGCCGAGAATCTGGAAGACAAAGCGTGAAAAGGATGTCAAGAGTTAATTGTGGGACACAAACGGCACTTTTACAGAGGGCCCTACGGTCTCTACCAGAGTCATGGAAGACAGAGCCCCTTGCAATAAAATCTGGATTACCATCTTTCTTTCTTTTTTTCTTTCTTTCTTTTTCTTTCTTTCTTTCTTTGTTTCTTTCTTTCTTTTTTTCCTCTTTCTTTCTTTCTTTTCTCTTTCTTTTCTTTCTTTCTTTTCTCTTTTCTTTTTTCTCTTTCTTTCTACTTTCCTTTCTTTCTTTCTACTTTCCTTTTTTCTTTTTCTTTTTCTTTCTTCCTTTCCTTCCTTTTTTTTCTATTTTCCTTTCTTTTTTTTCTTTTTCTACTTTCCTTTCTTTCTTTTTCTACTTTCCTTTCTTTCTTTTTCTACTTTCCTTTCTTTCTTTTTCTTTCTTTCTACTTTCCTTTTTTTCTTTCCTTTCCTTCTTTCCTTCCTTCCTTTTTCTTTCTTTCCTTCCTTTTTCTTTCTACTTTCCTTTCTTTCTTTCTACTTTCCTTTTCTTTTTTTCTTCTCTTTCCTTCCATTTTCTTTCTACTTTCCTTTTTTTCTTTCCTTCCTTTTTCTTTCTTCTTTCCTTTTTTTTTCTTTCCTTCCTTTTTCTTTCTACTTTCCTTTTTTTCTTTTTCTTTCTTTCTTTTTCTTTCTTTCTTTCCTTCCTTTCCTTCCTTTCCTTTCCTTCCTTCCTTCTTTGTTCTTTCCTTCCTTTTTCTTTCTACTTTCCTTTCTTTCTTTCTTTTTCTATTTATTTATTTATTTATTTATTTATTTATTTATTCATTCATTCATTTATTGCAACCCTGTAATCCCTGAATTCAGGGTAGAGTTGGAGCCACTGAACAGAGCTGAGCATTTTCTGGCTGGATGCCCTTCCTGATGCTCGCAGATGTTTGCAGCAGATTTTTTTTTTCTTTGCGCCCTGAGAGAGAAACCTCTGTCACTGTCTGGGATTGAACTTTCAACCTTCCGAGTGGGGAGGCGAGCATCTTCACCTCTAGCATCTTGGCCCGGAGGATTGAATCTTCACTTGACATGTTTCACCAGATGTACTTATCATTGACCCCGCGGGCATAGCCACACACACACACACCCACACACCCAAAGAGCTCGGTTCAAATCTTGTGCCAGTTCCTTGCATGCCTACTTGGGAGACCTTTATAATGACTTCTATCTCAGCTTGCATTTTTGCAAAATAATAATAATAATAATAATAATAATAATAATAATAAATTACTGGTCCTTCCACATCCGGAATCCAAGACATCCTGCCTCGTTGTTTAGTTCGCCCATACCTGTATTATGAGGAGGCACATTCCGACAGCCCCAGGGATGTGCTTGTTATCGTCAAACCACGTCATGACCTTCTCGTAGCACCCCTGGAGAAGGAAAGGCCTCTTAAAACATTGTTTGATAGCAAAAGGATTCTTGAGCAGAAGAGAGCCGCGGTGAAAAACAAAAATGGAAGGTTTGACTCCTGCACATTGTCTCCTCCCTCTGGGTTCCTATTGTAAGCAAGAGCCTTTGGGAGGAATTAGGAACTTCAAATGATATTGGACGAGGATTCATCAAGGAGGTGAATTCTGCTCTTTTGTTCATGCACAGATTGCTCACCACCCTAGTTAATAAACATTTTCTTTTTCTTTCTTTCTTTCTTTCTTTCTTTCTTTCTTTCTTTCTTTCTTTCTTTTTTTACAGATTACATGATTTTGCCTCTCCTTGGCAGCTGGCTGCAACACACGTGTATAGGCGAGGTTATTTTCATTCGGAACGTGTCTCCAGCACGCACAATTTTAAAAAAAAAAGATCTATCTAAATTTATTTTGCGTGAATCTTATATCGCTATGGGTTTAATCCCTGGAAGGAAGATTTCCAGAGACGTTTACTGCCGTAAGCTCGGACTGGGAAGCTGAAAATATCTCCCAGAAGCCAGAAGGCAGTCCCATCTGTAGCGCTGCTGAAGCAACCTGCGCAAAGAATCCTCCAGAAAGACACCAGATTGACTTGAAGGTGACTTTACTTTTTTTTTTATCTACTACACCGTGCTTAAATCCTCTCTGGTGGAACGTTAAGAGAGCTGCACAAGTTCCCTCTGTGATCTGTAATCTAAGCATCAACCAGACACAAGTATTTTTAGCACCAGATCGATGCTTGAACAAATGGCTGAGTGAACAACAGTTATTATCTATTAGCAGATTTACGCCCCAATCCTATCCTGAGTTACCTAGAGGTAAATCCCGCTGAATTCTACAGGACTTCAGGATTCGCGGTGGATACCATTATAGGTCGTCCTTGACTTATAACCACTTGTTTAGTGACCGTTCAAAGAGACAACAGCACTGAAAAAGGACACTTACTACCATTTTTTTCACCCTTACGACCGTGGCAGCATCCCCCGGGGGGTCACGTGTTCAAAATTCGGACGCTTGGCAACTGACTCATATTTACGACGGTTGCAGCATCCTGGGGTCCTGTGATCCCC
The DNA here is from genome assembly GCF_001527695.2 of Protobothrops mucrosquamatus. Lineage (NCBI taxonomy): Eukaryota > Metazoa > Chordata > Lepidosauria > Squamata > Viperidae > Protobothrops > Protobothrops mucrosquamatus. The sequence goes on from NW_015389903.1 coordinate 61,838, forward strand.
TTTTGCAACCTTCTGACAAGCAGGAGAAGCCAGATTCACTTCACAACTAATTTTGTTACTAATTGAACAATTTGCAGGTCGTGTGTGATCACTTTCGATGACCTTCCAACGAGCAAAGTCAACGGGGAAAGCTAGAGTCCCTTCACAACCGTGTTCAACGGCAGCGACTCGCTTAAACAACGGTGGCAAGAAAAGCTGTAAAATGGGGCGAGGCTCACTTAAGAACTGCCTTACTTAGCCATGGTCCTAAATACTCCTAGTCAACGAAGCAGCTTACGTTGGGAAGAATCTACGGGTGAGGAAGCGCGAAGGCAACGTTCAGAGAATGGGTTACCGTTTTCCACACCAGACTGGTGTTGTTGGAATTCCGTCCACAATCTTGGGAATTCTCCATGCAGCACCTGTCAGGGACAACGTTATCGCCCAACACGGGGTACCAATCTCTGTAATCAGTTACCCCACAGCAGCGCATCTATTGAGGGGGGGGAAAAGGAGGAGAATGAGGACCTCTGTTCCTAAGGAAGTCGCTTAAAGTTCACAACGTTATTAGAGAAACGAGTATATATTTCGAAAAAAAGCCGTGTTGTGCGTGTAAAATAAAGGCCAGAGACCAAGCACCTTACTATAGGTAGTCCTTGATTAACGACTGCCTTGTGTCGGTGACTTTCAAACTTGTTATGGCGCTTACTTACTTCCCTCCCTTCTGCATTAGAGTGTTGTGCATTTTGTTAGAAAGCCCGCCAAACTATTCTACTGGGGAACCGAGGATGATTGCATAGCCCTGGGGTGAGAAGTTCGGCTTTGAAATAGTGTAACTCTTTGGAGGGAATTTCAGACTTGGTTTCACTTTTGACCGCGCCCGATATTTTGTATCTAATAAACATGTTCTTTGAGGAAGCCTCTAGCCTCGGAGTTCTGATTTATTTAGTTCTATCTATCGGAACCATGACAGCAGACTTTCCAGCAATGAAAAATGTTGCAGGAGGTTACAAGCAGCGCAGACTAATAAAGAACATGCAGTACGTAGATGAGAATTTATTAAGTTCAGGAGGAAAGGAAGTGCGGATTGCTAGAGCTAGCAAATGCCAGCAGATGGCAGCCACAGAACAGCAAAGACTTATCGGCTATCCTGCAGTGGTTTTCTAGTTTCTGACTCCGATCTGGTAACCCTTGAGTATGCAAAGACGTAAGTAAGCGCTTAGGTTTTACCTCTGCTTGAATGATATTCCACGCATTCTTCAGCCCAACGTTGTTTTCTGTGTTATACAGCTTGAGGCCCTCCTTCAAGTCCTGCTTTGCGCTTTCACTCACCTATTTCATACAAAGAATTGTTTTAATTGTTACTTTCCGCAGGTATGAATACGAGACAAACGGAGCAGAATCATCACTAACGGGGTGGAGAATTCCTGGCTTCAAACTGGCTTTTGGAGAAAAATTCCTCAGTACACAAAGGGGTATCTGCAGAGTAGCGTCCAAAAAGTCAAAATTACAGCTGCTACAGCGTGATTGGGGCTGCCCCCTTTCGAAATAATTTGACCCCCCCCTTCTTTGTGGCAGCCCCTCAAATACTGGAATACTGCTATCATGTCTCCCCTATTTCTTCTTTTCTTGGCTAGTCTAAAGAAAAGAAGAAACAGGGGCGACCTGATAGCAGTATTCCAGTATCTGAGGGGCTGCCACAACGAAGAGGGGGTCAAACTATTTTCCAAAGCACCAGAGGGCAGGAGAAGAAACAATGGCGGGAAACTGACCAAAGAGAGAAGCAACCTGGAATTAAGAAGAAACTAACTTCCTGACAGTGAGGACAATTAACAACTTGCCTCCAGAAATCGTGGGCGCTCCATCACTGGAGGTTTTTAAGAAGAGACTGGACAGTCACTTGTCTGAAATGGTATATAGGTACTCCTGCTTGAGCGGGGGGGCTGGACTAGAAGACCTCCAAGGTCCCTTCCAGCTCTATTCTATCCTAAATGTGCATTGCAGCCCCATGGAGAGTAGCCCACGCATGAAGAAACACATAAGGAGGGCCTCCTAATCCAGGAAGGAGCGCAACGCAAGACAGATCTGTGCAAAAGGCTTTCCTGGCTACATCCTGGCTGTTTGGAAGGAGCTAAGGGTGCAGGAAGACACACATACACACCCCAAATTGTGCCCCCGTTTGGTCTGGGGCAGGGGTAGGCAACCTTGGCTCTTTTATGACTCGTGGACTTCAACTCCCAGAATTCCTGAGCCAGCCAAGCTGGCTCAGGAATTCTGGGAGTTGAAGTCCACGAGTCATAAAAGAGCCAAGGTTGCCTACTCCTGGTCTGGGGGAGGCACAACTCCCTCAGAACTAGGAAAGGGACATCCCTGAATCCAGGGGTCATGCTGCTCCACTTCGGTCTGCTCCCCCTTTCCCAGGCCTCCCCCCCCTGGGGAAAGTCCTTGGCACATCAGTCAGTCAGCCAGAGTTTGATTGATGTGTCTGAGTAACTAGCAGCTTACTCATGATACCTGATCCCATCCTGATGGATGGCCTCCCCAGAGGCCTCATATAGGAGTGGAGAGAGTACTGAATCTTCAAGGACCCCCACAAATCAGGGGTTTTTTAATTGGACCTCTCTCCTTCTGAAGGTAACCAGGCCTGGAGAAGAGCTACTACAACACTGCACCCCACACCCAGCTCCCTTACTTGTTCCAGAATGATACCCCGGGAGAGAACAAGGACACGCAGGACGGTTACATATCCTCAATACATGCAATTAATGTCAATCATGCCCCCACCTCAAACCCCGATGGAAAAGAGCCCAGATAACCCTGATAATGACAAATATTTAAACGCTGTTTATATTAGCATTAGCATTATTAATCATTACTGGCACTAACGATACTATCTACATAAATAAAAATGTAAATGTTCGTTTGTTCAAAATCTTAAATCTCCAAAAGTTCTTCACCGATTGCTTTGAAATTTTGACACACGGTTGCATTCGAATACGCGTGTGTTTTTATATACCTACTATTATATAGATGTCACACCTGTGACAGGTAAAAACTCTTTTCTTTCTTTTCCATTTAACCAGACTGAGCCACAGCAACGCGTGGCCGGGTACAGCTAGTTACTAATATTAACCTCTTAAAACCAACGGTATAAAAGCAGCATCCCACACAAAGGTGTCTGTTCGAGCTATTTTCTTTCCCCTCTCCATAAACAGATTTTTTTGGGGGGGGGGAGCGAGTTGATTCAGCTGTAAATACACCTCGTAGGTTCTGAGTTGGGAACCCGGTGTGCAAATTCATATTTCTAAAGACCTTCCCTTCTATTGTTACATAATTTGAATCCAAAGAATTACGGGTTGGCAAAGGCCAACAGCTGTTCCCCTGACGGGTCACGCATAGCACCATAAATAAAAACTGTTAATTTCTTTCTTCCTTGACCTAGATCTGGTGTCTTTCTTCATTCGACTGAATGTGCCTTTTCTCTAAAATCTGGCTTGGTGCTCATTGTCTTTTTGAGGGAACATGCATGTATTTGTTGTCCCCCCCCCCAAGGAATTATGCTACAGAAAAGAAGCTTTGGTTCTGAGGATGAGCGAACCGGCCTAGTGGCCTGTCTGTCTGTCTCTCTGCCTGTGTCTGTGTCTGTGTCTGTGTGTGTGTGTGTGTGTGTGGCTATATAAATACATACCTTGTCCATATAAACGAAGAACAAAATCAGCAATATCAGCTCAGCCAGGAGAATGATCAGCAAAACGACAAAAAACTGAAAGGAAAGAATAACAGGAACAGGGCGGAGTGTCAGAGTAATTGGAGAACAGAAAGGGTTGGGAACATCTCACCGTATACGACAGTGGTGGCGAACCTATGGCACGCGTGCCAGAGGCGGCACTCGGAGCCCTGTGGGCACGCACGCCGCCGCCGCTGCCAGCAGCTTGCGCACGTCCATTAGGCTGCCGCCATCACCTGGAGCAGCAGCCCTACCCAACACAAAGGAGGCCAAGCAGCCAGCTGGCAAGCTTGAGTAGAGGTGGTAGAGCACGCCCACGCCCAGCAAGCCGAAGGCCACCCCCGAGCACGGAAAGCCAGATCCTCATTGGCACCATGGCCCCCCAGTCCCAGCTAGGATTGCGTGCCTCCCCGCCATCTATGTTGGGCCTCCTGCCCATCGCCCCACCCGCCAGAGACCCCCTGGATCTCCCCCAACCCTGCCCAGCCCCCACAGGCGTCCCCCCCATGAGCAACATTGAGGTGGCCATGCCCACTGCAGGCACGCCCACCCAGTCTGCCGTGACAACCAGTCATGTCCATCCAGTGGGCCATGCCCACCCAGTGGGCCACGTCCCATGCACCTCCCTGAGGGCACCACAATGCTGATGTGGCCCTGGCACTTTGTGATAAGTAAGAGGGGTTTTGGGTTGTGGTTTGGGCACTCGGTCTCTAAAAGGTCCGCCATCACTGGTATAGGAAAACGTGAGCGGGATAGTTGCATTAACCTCCTTAGGCGTAATTAAAACAACAAGGGAAATAAGCTCTGATTGAATCCCCCCAAGAGAGACGGTGCCCCCACGGCAGCAGGACCCTGATCGGTTGTGTCTTCTTGAACTAATGGCTTAAATCACAGCTGGAGGTTATGAGTTGGGGGGGGGAAGAGAGCTTTGCCCAGCTTCAACTGGTGGGCCAGTTCGGATCCCACCCAGAACTGATTCTGCCTCAGTGACGGAAAATCAACTCTTGATCGGTTGGATGGCTGTATTGCGCTCAACGGGTGCGACCCTTGAAGGCAACTGGGCAGCGCCTGAGTGACCGTTCAAAGTTACAACGGCACTGGAAAAAGCGAGTCGTGATCGTCTTCCACGCTTCTGTAGCAGCCCCAGGGCCACGTGTTCAAAATTCAGATGCTTGGCAACTGACTCATATTTATGACGGTGGCAGCGTCCCAGGGAGTCACGTGACCCCCTTTTGCGACCTGCTGTCAAGCAAAGTCAAGGGGGAAGCCAGATTCACTTAACAACTGAGTTGCTAACTTAACAACTACGGCGAATCTGTCAACGCTGCTAACATCGGATGTTTTTGCATTGTCAAAGGATGTCGGAGGCTTTGAGGAGGAAAATAAAAAAGCCATTTTTTTTTCCCGGGGCGTGAAACAGAAGACTCGTCCACAAACCGACTTACGCTTAAAAGCAGGCACTTGTTCTCCTTGATGGCACCCAAGCAGCCCAGGAAGGCTGTTACCATGACAACGGTGCCAATGGCGATGACCAGGTTGGCAGCCGACAGCGATGGGAAACTGGGAGAAAATGTGGCGAAGTTTCCTTGGGAGACGGAGAGCCATATTCCCACGCCCAGGAGCCCACAGCCGCACAACTGCACAGAGAGAGAGAGAGAGAGAAAAGAGGAAGAAGGGATGAGGGGCAGGAAAACCATGGGCCTTTGCCGTTTGCCACGCAGACAGGCCCTGGAGCGGGTGAGAGGAGGGGGGTGCCACTGTGCCCTTGACTACTCGCCACCGTGGGGGGGGGGCTGCCGACAATTTCCTAACAGCGAGGACAATTAATCAGTGGAATTGTTTGCCTTCAGAATGTGTGGGTGCCAAGTTTACTGCCCTCCTAACCATACCCAAGCACTCTGAGTTTGTTGGCAATGTCCATTTTGCTCTACGAGTCCATAGTGACCTAACCCTAAGTGGAATTTTCCTCCAATGGGATTTTCCCATGTAATTTACCAGGAAAGATAGGGCAGCCTAGAAAAGTCAGTGCCCTCCTAACCATACCCAAGTTTGTTGAGTTTGTTGGTGATGTCCATTTTGCTCTATGAGTTCATGGTGACCTAACCCTAACCCTAAGTGGAATTTTCCTCCAATGGGATTTTCCCATGTATTTTACCAGGAAAAAAAAATAGGGCAGGCTAGAAAAGTCAGTGCCCTCCTAACCATACCCAAGCACTCCGAGTTTGTTGGCGATGTCCATTTTGCTCTCTGAGTTCATGGTGACCTAACCCTAACCCTAAGTGG
>NW_015389903.1:68114-69312 GCF_001527695.2 Protobothrops mucrosquamatus
GGAATTTTCCTCCAATGGGATTTTCCCATGTATTTTACCAGGAAAAAAAAATAGGGCAGGCTAGAAAAGTCAGTGCCCTCCTAACCATACCCAAGCACTCCGAGTTTGTTGGCGATGTCCATTTTGCTCTCTGAGTTCATGGTGACCTAACCCTAACCCTAAGTGGAATTTTCCTCCAATGGGATTTTCCCATGTATTTGACCAGGAAACATAGATAGGGCAGGCTGGAAAAGTCGGTGCCCTCCTAACCATACCCAAGCACTCCGAGTTTGTTGGGAGATTTTGGCAGCCCAGATCTGGTTGCCGTAAGCAACTGTGTCTCCCCTTCAACACACTGAAGCCCTAAAAGAATCTCAGTTGATGTTGGGGGCTGGGGGGAAAAAACAGTCCTGGGGCAGTGGGGGGGGGGCTTTGAGAGGGGGCAGGATCATTGACTTCCAGAGACAGGAGTTTTTCCCAAATGCCTCCTTGTTTAAATAAACTCCACGTGCTTCTTATTAATTAATTCGCTTTTATTCTAATGCATGGTGCTAAACAGATGGCTGGTTCTCTAAAAATATGATATTTCTCAGCGTATTTTAAAAAAAAAAAAAAACAACAAATGTCGCTGTTGGCCGTTTATTATTTTGTAAGACACCCCGTTACTAATTTTTCGTAGTACTAATTTACATCTGCCCACCGTTGGATGAGTTGGTGGAACAGTGGACGAGAAGTACGGTGATCACTATCCAAGTTAACCACGGCCAAAAACGCACCGATTTTGGATCCTTTCACCTGCAGCTTCTAAAAGATTCTGGGACCTTCCGTCCTTCCGAGGTCAGTAAAGCCAGGAGCCAGATTGTTTGGAGACAATATGCTGACGTTGTGAACCACCCAGAGGGTGCTGTCAAGCAGCGTTTCTCAACATTAGCAAGGTTACGATGGGTGGACTTCTACTCCCAGAATTCCCCAGCCAGCAGAGCTGGCTGAGGAATTCTGGGAGTTGAAGTTCACCCATCTTAAACTTGCCAAGGTTGAGAAACAGTGATGTAAAGCACTAAAGAGTGGTATATAAGTCTAAGTGCTATTGCTGTTGTTAAGTACAAGGTCCTCCCTCCTCCTCCATCACCACCATCCCGCAAACCCCACTCCTTACGAGCACTGATAATGTTACCTACTTGGGTCATGAAATGTCTGCAAGAAAATAGCCAGGCTCAGA
>NW_015389903.1:70785-74314 GCF_001527695.2 Protobothrops mucrosquamatus
CCTCCTCCTCCTCCTCTTCCTTCTCCTCCTCCATCATTCCACAAACCTTACTCCCTTCTAGCACTGATGATGTTACCTAGCTGGGTCATGAAACGTCTGCAAGAAAACCACCCAGCTCAGAGAGCACCAAGGACCCCACAGTCCTCTTTCTCCTCCTCCTCTCCATAAAACCCACTCCCTCCTAGCACTGATGAGGTTACCTAGCTGGGTCATGAAACGTCTGCAAGAAAACCACCCAGCTCAGAGGGCACCAAGGACCCCACGGTCCTCCTGCTCCCTCCCTCTCTTCTTTCTCCTCCCCTCCCCTCCCCTCCCCCTCTTCTGCCAGTTTTCAAACTTTAAAACAGACCTTTCCAAGCTGCTGCCTTCCAGCCCAAACACACCAGATTGGCAATGCCCAGAACGTTTAGCCAAAATGTCTTTAAACATCTGGAAGCTGGCAAGTGTGAAACGCGGCACTAAAAATGCGTTTTAAGATGATAAGAGGCTTTTCCCAAACTGGGAAGTATTAAGACCGGTGCAGCAAATACCGGGTTGGGCGGGGGGGGGAGAAAAACACCATTTGGTCTCTTGCTCCACTGAGTAAGCTCCTTCGCCAAACTTCTCCGGATTGCGGCTGCTGTTCTAAACCGAAGAAAGCATTTTTCGTGGTTTTGCACGCCTAGAAACCGAGGGAGTCTCTTCCTGCTACCGCATTTAAAATTAGAAAGTTGCCAAGTGGATTTGAAACTCTTGGCAGATGAGCAAAATATTTTTGGACCCGCATTGTAGCCAGAGACAGCTGACTTTTATCGCTATGACATTATGAATGCTAACCCTGTGCTAAATAAATGCAGAGCAAAGATAAGCGGGATCCTGGGGCCGGGGAGGATAATGAGAAAAGGGAGCTGAAGGGGAGTTAGAAAATGAGCTATGGGTCCTTGGGGGCTGATAGGTCAGCCATCCCTGTTATGGTTGGCCAATACCTCCCAAAAGCTGACATGCAGTTGGGTGTTGGTGGTGATAAATCCTTCTTACAGAGCAGGGGAGGGGTTCCACTTTATCAAGATCACCTGAAGTGTTAATACCGCTTTACAAGGCCTTGGTAAGGCCACAGTTGGAATACGGCATCCAGTTTTGGTCGCCACGATGTAAAAAAAGAGGTTGAGATTCTGGAAAGGGTGCAGAGAAGAGCAGCAAAGATGATCACGGGAATGGAGGTTAAAACATATAAGGAACGGTTGCTGGAATTGGGTAGGTCCAGTTTAATGAAGAGAAGGATGAGGGGGGACATGATAGCAGCGTTCCAGGATCTCAGGGGCTGCCCCAAAGAAGAGGGAGTCAAGCTATTCTCCAAAGCGACTGAAGGCAGGAGAAGAAGCAACGGGTGGAAACTAGCCAAGGAGAGAAGCAAGCTAGAACTAAGGAGAAACTTCCTGACAGTGAGGACAATTAACCAGTGGAACTACCTGCCTCCAGAAGCTGTGAATGCTCCAACACTGGAAGTTTTTAAGAAGAGACTGGACAGCCATTTGTCTGAAATGGTATAGGGTTTCCTGCCTGAGCAGGGGGTTGGACTAGATGACCTCCAAGGTCCCTTCCAACTCTGTCATTCTATTCTATTCTATTCTATTCTATTCTATTCCTTATTTCTATTCTATTCTATTCTATTCCATTCCATTCCATATTTTCTATTCTATTCTGTAATTCTATTCTATTCCATTCCATTTTTTCTATTCTATTCTATTCTATTCTATTCTATTCTATTCTATTCTATTCTATTCTATTCCTTATTTCTATTCTATTCTAGTCTATTCTATTCTATTCTACTCTAATTCTTATTATTATGGTCCTATTAAGGGGGTGGAGATGATCCCCCTCCTCAAAGAGGTGATTGCTAATGGAACAATTTTCCTCCAGTTTGTAACTCTCACTTTCTCTTGGAAGGCTTTGGGGAAAGTGACTGCCCAGCCGCTTGAAGCAAAGATTAAACGGATTGGACATGTTTAGCCTTGAGGAAAGAGGACTGAGGGGATTAAGGTGGCACTCTTTAAACGCTTTAAAAGGAGCCTCGCAGAAGGTCAAGCCCTTTCCCCCGTTGTCTCACCGTGGAAGACACACGAAACTGTGGATTAAACTTACAGGAAGGCGGCAGTTTCCAAAGGAAGGCTGAAAACCAAACGAGACCCTGAGCTGGTTTGACTGTGGAACCGGGAAGACGTGGAGCGCAAAGGAGCCCCTCTGTCTGAAATGTCCACCGTTGAGGAGGTGGTCGGTCAGATCCACCGGTCCCTTTGGCCTCTGCCGCCTCTAGGATTTTGCAATTCCATAATAGCTGCTGAGCTGAGTCTTTGAAAGATCCCCTTCGTTAAACAATCCTTCTGGCTTTGTCAAGGTTATCTTCCTTTTTTGCTGACCCACCAAGCTGGGGAAGCAGAGCTATATCTGAGCAAAAGGCAACCCAGCGAACGAGCCGGCAATCAATTCGCTCCGCTCCAGCAGACAGAAATTTGGCTCCATCTTATCCCTCCTCCCCCGTTTTCCAAAGACACGGGCTTCTTATGCAATAAGCAGGCAACCGCTGAGTTTGCCCGGAGAGCAATTCTTCTTTTTCTTTCTTTTCTTTTTTTATCAATTGCCAAATGACATTTTGTTCAGGAGAAAGAGAGGAGAGGGGAGGGGGGGAGGAAGCGAAGGGGAATCAATCCAATTTACTGGCATAATATGTTAACAGATTAGAACATACTTCCCGTTCCTTATTTATTTGGGGAATACCTGCATGGCTGAATGTGAAGGAGGAATCTCAAGAGGGTTTTCATTTAGGATTTGCGTGCCACCTCGTAAGACAGATACCTCCTACTGTCCCCTAATTATCTAAAAGGAAAAGATATAGATAGATAGATAGATAGATAGATAGATAGATAGATAGATAGATAGATAGATAGATGATAGAAGAGAGAGATAGATGATAGAAGATAGTAGAAGCTAGAAGCTAGATGATAGAAGATAGAGATAGAAGATATAGAAGATAGATAGATAGATGAATAGATGATAGTAGATAAATGATAGAGATAGATAGAAGATAGAAAACAGATGATATTGATGAGAAGATAGTAGATGATAAATAGATGATAGAAGAGAGATAGATAGATGATAGAAGATAGAGATAGAAGATAGAGATAGAAGATAAATAGATGATAGAAGATAGAGATAGAAGATAGATAGATGATAGAAGATAGTAGATAAATGATAGATGATAGATAGAAGATAGAAAACAGATGATATTGATGAGAAGATAGTAGATGATAAATAGATGATAGAAGATAGAGATAGATAGATGATAGAAGATAGAGAGAAGCTAGTAGATGATAGAAGATAGAGATAGAAGATAGAGATAGAAGATAGATGAATAGATGATAGTAGATAAATGATAGAGATAGAAGATAGAAAACAGATTATATTGATGAGAAGATAGTAGATGATAAATAGATGATAGAAGAGAGATAGATAGATGATAGAAGATAGAGATAGAAGATAGAGATAGAAGATA
>NW_015389903.1:76348-79530 GCF_001527695.2 Protobothrops mucrosquamatus
TTTGTTAGATTTAAGACAGGGGTCTTCAAACGTGGCCCTTTGATGACTTGTGGACTTCAGCTCCCAGAATTCCTCAGCCAGCCTCCATTTTGTTTGTTAGATTTAAGACAGGGGTCTTCAAACGTGGCCCTTTGATGACTTGCGGACTTCAGCTCCCAGAATTCCTCAGCCAGCCTCCATTTTGTTTGTTAGATTTAAGACAGGGGTCTTCAAACGTGGCCCTTTGATGACTTGTGGACTTCAGCTCCCAGAATTCCTCAGCCAGCCTCCATTTTGTTTGTTAGATTTAAGACAGGGGTCTTCAAACTTGGCCCTTTGATGACTTGTGGACTTCAACTCCCAGAATTCCTCAGCCAGGCATGGGAGTTGAAGTCCACCAGTCATAAAAGGGCCACGTTTGAAGACCCCCTGGACCAGACATACCTAGTTCCCTCAACCGTTCATCATATGACTTAGCCTCCAGGCCCCTTATCAATCTTGGTTGCTCTTCTCTGCGCTCTTTCTAGGATCTCAGCATCTTAGGCAACACGGATGTCCCATTGGGAGCACAGAAATAATCCATTCAACATTGTCATTTGGTTTAGATGCCCACTTATTTTCATATTTGGTGGACATGCAGGGAAATAAAAGCATTTTGGATTAAAATCTGGTGGAATATTCAAAATATTTTTAAGAAAAAGATCAAAGTTTACATCGCAGATATTTTTGTTAGGTATTATGGAAGATTTGGATGTTAAAGGAACAAATTCGATGTTGAATCTTACAACAGCTGCAAGTTTATTGGTAGCTCAATATTGGAAGACAGATCGTCTGCCCACTATAGAAGAATGGTCGCTTAAAGTCTCAAATTTAGCAGAAATGGCCAAGATTTCCGCTTATGTGAAAGACCACTCACAAGAAAGATATACCTCGGTGTGGAGAAGATGGATAGATTATATTCAGAATGAATATGGGACTAAAAAGTTCCATTTGGTTTTTGAATAAATTTTAGAGTATCATTATTGTTAATATTTTATAATAGTTTTATCTTTTGTTATTTTTAATTATTATGATGATATTATTATTTGTTCATTATTGCGTTTAACTTTAATTTACTTAAATCTATGTAAAAAGGGAGTTGAAGTGTTTTATAGATTTGGTAACTAAATAGTTGGTAATAATAATAATAATAATAATAATAATAATAATAATAATAATAATAATAATAATAATAATAATAATAATAATAATAATAATAGTAGTAGTAAAGTTGGAAGGGACCCTGGAGGTCATCTAGTCCAACCCCCTGCTCAGGCAGGAAACCCTATACCATTTCGGACAAATGGCTGTCCAGTCTCTTCTTAAAAACTTCCAGTGTTGGAGCATTCACCGCTTCTGGAGGCAGGTTGTTCCGCTGGTTAATTGTTCTCACTGTCAGGAAGTTTCTCCTTAGTTCTAGGTTGCTTCTCTCCTTGGTTAGTTTCCATCCGTTGCTTCTTGTCCTGCCTTCAGGTGCTTTGGAGAATAGCTTGACTCCCTCTTCTTTGGGGCAGCCCCTGAGATACTGGAAGGCTGCTATCCTGTCCCCCCTCGTCCTTCTCTTCATTAAACTAGACAGACCCAATTCCAGCAGCCGTTCCTTATATGCTTTAGCCTCCAGTCCCCTAATCATCTTTGTTGCTCTTCTCTGTACTCTTTCTAAAGTCTCAACATGTTATTTAGATTATGATTACTATTTGTTAACCCTGTGAATAGCTCTGGGAAGTGGGGGGGGGGGTTGGGGGGGAGAGGGATTATATTGTAATCTTTATAAAACTTTTAATAAAAAAAAAAACATTGTCATTTGGGCAATAAGAGTTTTGCCGTAGACTCAGCTAGGATGTAAGGTCAAACGGTGGTTTGAAGCTATTCGAGAGATTTCATACAGTACTAACAAGACCACGGCTTTGTCATCCCTGCCCTGGGCACTTCGTGCAACATTGGCTAATGTGGGTCTGACCGATCACGTGATTACACAACACATTAGCGAGGCTGGCTGCACCAAACACATCGAACCGCACGGATAAATGCTTAAACACATCATAACTAGCATCGCAGGAATGGCCAAATGACTCGAGAGGTAAAAGATTTTTTTTTAGGTTTCCTTTTTTGAACCTTGAATCCAGCTGTGGCGCAGTCTCTACCCCTTGCAGACTTTTTAAGATACCAAAACACAGAAACACACAAGCCTACCCAAAAATAATAATAATAATAACGGACAAATTTTAAATGGACAAACACGTTCTAGGATAAATGTTTGCTCCTCTCCTAATGTCTGGTGTAGCCTGCTGGAATTTCAAAGCTAATTCTTTCCCAAGATTCATCCATAGACAAAAATCCAAAATCTCACACCTCTGCTCTGCTCATTAAGTTGCGAGGGGTCTTTAAGATGAGGGACAGTGGCAGGAATGGGGTTTGTCTAGTCTTAGTGAAAAGAAGAAGCAGGGTGACATGACAGCAGGGTTCAAATATCTGAAGGGTTGCCACATAGAAGAGGGACAAAGCTGGACTAGATGATCTCCAAGGTCCCTTCCAGCTTCTATTCTATTCTATTCTATTCTACTCTACTCTACTCTACTCCACTCCCTATTCTATTCTATTCTATTCTATTCTGGTGTTCTGTTCTATTCTATTCTATTATATTCTCTACTCTACTCTACTCTATATACTCTACATTTCTGTTCTATTCTATTCTGATGTTCTGTTCTATTCTATTCTCTACTCTACTCTATATACTTACATTTCTGTTCTATTCTGATGTTCTGTTCTATTCTATTCTATTCTATTCTCTACTCTACTCTACTCTACTCTATATACTCTACATTTCTGTTCTATTCTATTCTGATGTTCTGTTCTATTCTATTCTATTCTATTCTATTCTGTTCTGTTCTATTCTATTCTCTACTCTACTCTATATACTCTACTCTACATTTCTATTCTATTCTATTCTGATGTTCTGTTCTATTCTATTCTATTCTATTCTCTACTCTACTCTACATACTCTACATTTCTGTTCTATTCTGATGTTCTGTTCTATTCTCTTCTCTCCTTTACTCTACTCTATATACTCTACTCTACATTTCTATTCTATTCTATTCTGATGTTCTATTCTATTCTATTCTATTCTGATGTTCTATTCTATTCTATTCTATTCTATTCTATTC
>NW_015389903.1:79908-88260 GCF_001527695.2 Protobothrops mucrosquamatus
TCATTCTACCTTTGCCTTTGTGGACACATAAAGGGCCACATTCTTTTGACTGCCAATCAAATCTGAATGCCACTCAAATCCGGCACTCACCTTCTTCAAATAGCCAGGAAAAGACTCCCAAATGTGCTGAGGCAGGGGTGGCCCTTCGGATCCCTCTATAATTTCTCTGGAAACCCTTCGGAGATCTTAAATCAAGCTACCGTTCGCCATTTTCTGCTACTGTCCGAAGGTAAACCTCACATTCCTGGGGTTTTTTAAGCAAACCAGGGATATCTAAACGGAGTATTTATGGAAACAGGACTCACCAATGAAGGTATGTCAGGCACCCACCTACGGTATTTCATGCCACAGCAGTAAAAGAGCCCCAGGTCAATCGGTTACTCAGCAGCTGTTGGCTCCGTCTTTTCTACGCGCAAGGGGGAAGTTTTGTACCAACCACTCTGAAGTAGCTTTTTTTTCCCCCACATATGTTTTTATTAATTTTTATAGTCGCCAATGCTTAATATTCTATCAGCAATGGGTTCCAACATTTAACTTACGGATCCGTGTTAAACTCCTTTCTCTCTACCTCGGTTTTTCTAGCCATTGAGAAAAGGTATCCCACGTTCCTAAAGTATACCGAATCTTCTTTCTCTTTCATTTTCAGTGCCCATCTATCCATTTCTGCGCAATCTAATAAAATGTTTTAATGAACTCTTCCTCCGTCGTTAAGTCTTCGTTTTTCCACGAAGATTCTCGCCGCAGTTAATACGTGTAATATTATATATATATGACGAATGTGACTTCGTCGAAACGTCGGCAAGACACTTCCAATTTTACGCGGGAGAAAACCCGAATAACCAAAGACCTACATACAAACACCCGTGAAAACCTCAGAAAACATTAGATAGATAGATAGATAGATAGATAGATAGATAGATAGATAGATAGATAGATAGATAGATAGATAGATAGATAGATAGATAGATAGATAGATAGATATAGATATAAACATCTATATATATATAGAACTGGAATAGCCATTTTGAACTTTTTAGTTCTTTTCAACCAGACATACCCTTCTGAGATTCGAACTTGGGCTGTCTGCATGTTAGGCAGATGTATTAACCTCTAGACCACAGGCTCTTTCTCACTTTGTCAGCTATGAGACAGAGGAGAAGAATTATCTTGAGTTTGGTGCACCCTGTCGGCCCAAATATGGGAGAAAGGAATCTTTTGCCCGTATCAGCTCAAACTAGAGCCATCCACAGGCTTAGCAGTCGCAAAGAAGGGGCTGCCCCAAAGAAGAGGGAGTCAAGCTATTCTCCAAGGCACCTGAAGGCAGGACGAGAAGCAATGGGTGGAAACTAATCAAGGAGAGAAGCAACCAAGAACTAAGGAGAAACTTCCTGATAATTAGAACAATTAACCAGTGGAACAACCTGCCTCCAGAAGCTGTGAATGCTCCAACACTGGAAGTTTTTAAGAAGAGACTGGACAGCCAGTTGTCCGAAATGGTGTAGGGTTCCTGCCTGGGCAGGGGGCTGGACTAGATGACCTCCAAGGTCCCTTCCAACTTTATTATTATTATTATAACTGCGACATCATATGTGTTTTTTCAAAATTTGGATTGCTAACAAAGAATTAAGGGAGAACTGGAATAGCCATTTCGAACTTATATACACACACACACGCTCTTTCTCATAGTTTCCTACAATGACGCCTAACGAAAATAATTCTGGCTTAAAATCTGTGTGTGATTTTTAGCCATTTTCTCTAACCATGGGTGTACTCTTGACCGGTGGCAAAATATCTTAATGGGGAGCTGGAGATGGTAGAGTCTAAAAGCAAGGCTTGCTTGGAAACTGGGTCACCAAGGTCAGCTGGGGTCTGCGTGTGGCTGTCCGTGCTTGGCTCCGGATTAAAGTGGAATTCCTTCCCAAGCACGCTCCTGGCTGGAGGGGGGGGGGAGGCTGGTTCACAGACACAAATCTCACGTGGTTTCCCAAAGACCGTCTCAGTTATTACCTGCAGCGTTTTAGAGAGGGGAACGGGACAACTTGACACGGCTAACATGCCACAGTCAACTTGCCGCGGGACAACTCGCAGCGGAACAATCGAACAATTCTATTTCATTATTTCAAATAAATTTTTAAAAAATACGGTTTTCATTTTTGTCGAGCACGTTTCACTGTCAAGGTAATATTTCACAGCTAACCAGCTCGTGTAATGTAAGATGTAATGATACGCTCATTTTATCGACCTCGCAAGGACAGAAGGCTGAGTCAACCGTGAGCCGGTCAAGATCGAACTGCTGGCTGTCGGCAGACTTAGCCTGCAATGCTGTATTCTAACCACCGCGCCACCAGGGCTTAGACGGCAATAGCAATAGAACTTAGACTTATAGACCGCTTCACAGCCCTCTCTAAGCAGTTTACAGAGTCAGCATATTGTCCCCCCAAAAAATCTGGGTCCTCATTTTATCGACCCTGGAAGTATGGAAGGCCGAGTCAACCTTGAGCCGGTCAGGATCGAACTTCAGACTGTGGGCAGAGTTAGCCTGCAATACTGCATTCTCACCACTGAGCCGCCACGGCTTAGATAGCAATAGTTAGAGCATTTAAACGTATAGACCGCTTCACAGGGCTTTACATATTTGCCCCCAACAATCTGGGTCCTCATTTTACCGACCTCGGAAGGATCGAAGGCTGAGTCAACCTTGAGCCAGTGAGAATCGAACTGCTGGCAGCCGGCAGCCAGCAGAAGTAACCTGCAGTACTGCACTCTAACCACTGCGCCACCACAGCTAATTATCCTTAAAACGCCCTAATAAATCGAATTCACATTCTGAACATTTTACCCAATTTGCCACCAAATCGTGGTGGAGCAATCCTAGGATGGACAATTGAGGAACAGCTAAACCAGCTGAAATCTCCCCCCCAGTTCAGAAACAAGAGACAGGAAGCAGAAGTAGGTCCAGGCAGAAGACAAATGGCATGCCAGGAAGGTCCACCAGGGGATAGAAGTTGCCAGCATTAACGAAGTTAGACCGATCTGGAATGTATTCGTTCAATTTTACAGTTCGTTTATTGTATTCGTATCTTGCCTGTCCTTTGGGAACTCTTAAATAGCTTACAAAGAAGGTGTCCATCATTTCATCCCTAGAAATATCCTAGGATTTTCATTCTATTAGAAGATCTTGTGGACTTCAACTCCCAGAATTCCTCAGCCAGGCACGCTGGCTGAGGAATTCTGGGAGTTGAAGTCCACGAGTCATAAAAGGGCCGGGTTTGAAGACCCCTGTCTTAAATCTAACAAACAAAATGGAGGCTGGCTGAGGAATTCTGGGAGTTGAAGTCCATGAGTCATAAAAGGGCAGAGTTTGAACACCCCTGTTTTCCGCCCTCTCAGATTGGAACTGGTTGAGTTTTCCTATCAGCATTTGATTGAAAATTAGAACAAAAAGTGAAATGGAACAAAAACGATTTGGTTTCATTAGTTTTCAGCATGAAACATATAGTAATTGATACGTAAGTATTCTGAATACAAAACAGGGTTGCTGAAGGTCTGAACTGGTTCCTTAAGTGTTCTCTTCAAAGAAAATCTGATTGTGGATTGGGAATAGATTTGGGAACAATTTACTTGAAAAATAATGTTTCTTGACCTTTAGGATTGGCAAGCAAGCAAATAAATAAGCCCTCTCTGGGTTAGGGCGAGGAAGGGAATAAAATGTAAAATGATTCTTGCACAAATGGGTGGAGTTTGTGTCGGGATACAGCTGCAAGGCGTTCAAACCGGTCAGTCCTGGAGGAGATCAACTCTGACTGCTCTTTAGAAGGCCAGATCCTGAAGTTGAAACTCAAGTCCTTTGGCCACCTAATGAGAAGGAGAAGACCCACTGGAGAAGAGTCTAATGCTGGGAAAGATGGAGGGCAATAGAAGAAGGGGATGACAGAGAAGGAGGGGGCTGGATGGAGTCCCTGAAGCAGCAGGCGTGAGCTTCAATGGACTCCAGAAGATGGTAGAGGACGGGAAGGCCTGGAGGAACGTGGTCTGTGGGGTCGCGATGGGTCGGACACGACTTCGCAACTAACAACAACAGCAGCACATATTTCATCTTTTTGACATCACTGTGATTAGGAAAGGACAGCTGCATCTTGATCTGAAAAAAATATTTAACAATTTGGTTAAAAGTGAGCTGTGTCAGTTAACAACTCGGATCCGCAGAATATAGCCTAGTTAAATGGCTGGAAGGACGGGTGAAGTAGAGAAGCAGGGGTGTGCAATAAACTGATTTTTAGTTTCAGACACTCCCGTTCACTGTCAAGTTGTTTGTTAAAACGGGAAGTGATTTTTTCCCAGGCATTATTCTCTCGGAGTTCTTTTTAACAAGATTTATTGAGATGAACCGGGGGGGGGGGGGCGTTAAAAGAATGGCAGCTGCATTATTTTCAGTTTAGAACCAATATATCCTCATGTACAGCAAAGATATTCTAATTTCCTTCTAACAGCCTTCCTGTGCCATGGCAAGGAGGAAAGGGTCTTTTTTCCTCTTCTACAACAGAATATCTCCCAAAATATTATATTGTACGAAAGCCACTGAATCTAAGTTGCAAGAGTAACATAGGACCACTAGATGGCAGCAAAGAGATAGGGAAAGCACTCGTTCTTGGCAGCCACCTAGTGGCCATCTGAGCTTCTGAAGCCCACATTTTGGTAGCGCTACATAAAATGAAAAATTGGAATCCGCTAGAAAATAATGGAGATTTGGCCCCAAATCTTAACTCCCTTGGGGTTTTTTCCCCCCCATGGGGCCACCAAGATAGAACGGTAATCCTTCTCTTAGAAACATCAATCATCCAATTTATTAAAAAAAGTTGGCACAGGAGATCATTTATTTTTTTAAAGAAAAAGTAGTTTAAAAGAAAACCCAATTGGAAGCGATAGAGAAGCCAGCGACAATTTAGCAACTCCTGTTGTGTCCCTCTTTGCTGTGCTTCTGTATCTATCCATCCCAGTGGGGGGGGGGGGAAAGGCTCCTTAACTCCTCCATAAATATTAACACAACAAAGCAATCAAGCTTGTGACAGCACACATCATTTACCAACTTTGGACCCTCCGTATCCATTGGCCTGGCCAACGGCTATTTTACTCACTTCAAAGTCACCCTGCTGTAGGACAGGCGCCCTACTGCTAATCATGGCCGTTTGCTTACTTCCTGGTGTTCCCCAGTGACACAAACAGCTGCTCGGTGCCAGGCTCTTTTTGGCCTGGGCTGTACGCAAAGAGCAAGACGCACAGCAGGCAACTCCGAGACAAAGCCTGAAATAACACTGTCCTCGGAGCTGCAACGTCCCTCTTTCCGCAGGGATGGCGGTTCTTCAGCGGCTTCGACGGACAACGGTTCGGGAACCAACGGGCCCGTCCTCCTCACGCCAAGTGCGAAGTTGGAAATTGGACAGTATTCAGGGCCTCACTCTATTCCACTTCTAGGGAAGGAGACCCTCCTTCAGCAAAGACTCCTGATTTACCCGTATCTACTTAGTTTCGCAGGGGGGCGCAACGGCTCAGCTGTTAAAGAGGCTGAACTTGTCAGCCGAAGAGCTGACCGATCAGATTCGAGGGCCGAGCGCCACACGATGGGGTGAGTTCCCGCTACTTGCCCCAGCTCCTGCCCGCTTCGTTCCAAAGCATGCAAATGTGAGTAGATAAATAGGTACCACTTCCCTAGATATAGTATAGAATAGAATAGAATAGAATAGAATAGAAAATAGAACAGAATAAAATAGAAAATAGAATAGAATGGAATGGAGAATATAATAGAATAGAATAAGGAATAGAATAGAATAGAATAGAATAGAATAGAATAGAATAGAATAGAATAGAATAGAATAGAATAGAATAGAATAGAATAGAATAGAGAATAGGAAAGAATAAGGAATAGAATAGAATAGAATAGAATAGAATAGAATAGAATAGAATAGAATAGAATAGAATAGAATAGAATGGAATGGAATGGAATGGAATGGAATAGGAATAGAATAGAAATAGAACAGAATAGTTGGAAGGGACCTTGGAGGTCTTCTAGTCCAGCCCCCTTCTTAAGCAGGAGAACCTATACCATCTCAGACAGGTGAATGTCCAGTCTCTTCTTAAAAATCTCCAGTGATGGAACGCCCACGATTTCTGGTGGCAAGCTGTTCCACTGATCGATTGTCCTCCCTGTTAGAAAGTTTCTCCTTAGTTCTAGCTTACTTCTCTCCTTGATGGGTTTCCATCCGTTGCTTCTTGTCCTGCCCTCAGGTGCTTTGGAGAATAGGTTGACACCCCCCCCTCTTCTTTGTGCCAGCCCCTCAAATATTGGAACACTGCTATCGGGTCTCCCCTAATCTTTCTTTTCGCTAGACTAGACCAGCCCAATTCCTGCAAACCGTTCTACCTTTTAGCCTGCAATCCTCTTTGTTGCTCTTCTCTGCACTCTTTCCAGAGTCTCAAACATTTTTACAACGCGGCGAGCAAAACTGGATGCCGTGTTCCAAGCACGGCCTTACCAAGGCATTGTAAAGTGGTATTAATACTGTACTTCAGACGATCTCGATTCTATCCCTCTGTTAATGCAATCTAGGATTTGTAGACTGCCCAGTGGGAAGTGACCAGAAAAGAAGACTCTGGCCCCCAAATGCACTCCAGGACTCTGGATTCGAAAGACCCCGGCCCCCATCCAGCCCCAAAGCTGTGGCTAGTGCTGCAGGAAGAAATGTGCATTTCCGAGCATCCGTGCAGCTGCTAATGATGACGACTCCCTACATCCAGAGGCCTTGACACACACACACACCCCCCACAACCCCGACCTCCCCCCCAGGAGTGGCTTCTCTTTCCTTCTCAATCAGGGCTGTGGACAGGTGGGGCAGGTTTTGATTACAGCAGCTTAGGAGCATCCATTGTGCGATCAAAAATTNGAATAGAATAGAATAGAATAGAATAGAATAGAATAGAATAGAATAGAATAAGGAATAGGAAAGAATAGAATAGAATAGAATAGAATAGAATAGAATAGAATAGAATAGAATAGAATAGAATAGAATAGAATAAGGAATAGGAAAGAATAGGATAGAATAGAATAGAATAGAATAGAATAAGGAATAGGAAAGAATAGAATAGAATAGAATAGAATAGAATAGAATAGAATAGAATAGAATAGAATAGAATAAGGAATAGGAAAGAATAGGATAGAATAGAATAGAATAGAATAGAATAGAATAGAATAAGGAATAGGAAAGAATAGAATAGAATAGAATAGAATAGAATAGAATAGAATAGAATAGAATAGAATAGAATAGAATAGAATAAGGAATAGGAAAGAATAGGATAGGATAGAATAGAATAGGAATAGAATAGGAACAGAACAGAATAAGGAATAGAATAGAATAGAATGGAATGGAATGGAAATAGGAATAGAATAGGAATAGAACAGAATAGTTGGAAGGGACCTTGGAGTTCTTCTAGTCCAGCCCCCTTCTTAAGCAGGAGAACCTATACCATCTCAGACAGGTGAATGTCCAGTCTCTTCTTAAAAATCTCCAGTGATGGAGCGCCCACAATTTCTGGGGGTAAGCTGTTCTACTGGTTGATTGTCCTCCCTGTTAGGAAGTTTCTCCTTAGTTCTAGCTTACTTCTCTCCTTGATGGGTTTCCATCCATTGCTTCTTGGCCTGCCCTCAGGTGCTTTGGAGAATAGCTTGACCCCCCCTCTTCTTTGTGGCAGCCCCTCAAATATTGGAACACTGCTATCGGGTCTCCCCTAATCTTTCTTTTCGCTAGACTAGACCAGCCCAATTCCTGCAAACCGTTCTACCTTTTAGCCTGCAATCCTCTTTGTTGCTCTTCTCTGCACTCTTTCCAGAGTCTCAAACATTTTTACAGCGCGGCGAGCAAAACTGGATGCCGTGTTCCAAGCGCGGCCTTACCAAGGCATTGTAAAGTGGTATTAATACTGTACTTCAGACGATCTCGATTCTATCCCTCTGTTAATGCAATCTAGGATTTGTAGACTGCCCAGTGGGAAGTGACCAGAAAAGAAGACTCTGGCCCCCAAATGCACTCCAGGACTCTGGATTCGAAAGACCCCGGCCCCCATCCAGCCCCAAAGCTGTGGCTAGTGCTGCAGGAAGAAACGTGCATTTCCGAGCATCCGTGCAGCTGCTAATGATGACGACTCCCTACATCCAGAGGCCTTGACACACACACACACCCCCCACAACCCCGACCTCCCCCCCAGGAGTGGCTTCTCTTTCCTTCTCAATCAGGGCTGTGGACAGGTGGGGCAGGTTTTGATTACAGCAGCTTAGGAGCATCCATTGTGCGATCAAAAATT
>NW_015389903.1:90907-94154 GCF_001527695.2 Protobothrops mucrosquamatus
ATGACCTTGAAAAACCCCTTCCAACTCCTACATTCTGTAATTGGGCCAGTTAGCCTATCGAAAAAGTTGTTTCACGTTGTTTTAAAGCCCCTCCGGGGAAATATGCTCATTAATCTGGGATATTTTTTCCAGCCCGATTCCAACATTA
Organism: Protobothrops mucrosquamatus; assembly: GCF_001527695.2. Taxonomy (NCBI): domain Eukaryota; kingdom Metazoa; phylum Chordata; class Lepidosauria; order Squamata; family Viperidae; genus Protobothrops; species Protobothrops mucrosquamatus. Next base: position 91,056 of record NW_015389903.1, read on the forward strand.
CTCCAGAGAGAATGCTTCCCATGCAAGCTGTATGCTAAAGTTTAAGTCTCCACCCTGCTGACAACACACATGCCCCAAATGTAAAATGTTGCACTTGATATTTACGAAGCGCATTCTCCTGCAATGTTTTCAGTAAAAGCAGTTATCTTCTGATATTTTTTTTAAAATGCTGTCATCTGTTTACCTTGCTATAGATTTTGCAAGTTATTTTCTCGGCTAATGGATATCTATTTTCAGTGAGACTGAAATGTGTAGATTCACAAGAGGGCCAAGATAAAACCACTTCTAGCGTTGTTTAGTACAGGGCTTTTCAACCTTTTCACCCATTGTACCACTTTTAGGATATGGCAACATCCGAGAACCACCAGTCGCCTAGCAAGGGGTCAAAAACTTGGTGACCCAAAAAAAACACCAGGAAAAAAGTGATAAAGTACAGGTAGTCCTCGACTTACAACAGTTCGCTTAGTGACTGTTCGAAGTTACAATGGCACTGGCGTTACGATGGCGTCTGCTGGGTGGTTGCAGCAGGTTTTGGTCACTTCACATGACCCTGGGACACTGTGACCGTCATAAATATGAATCGGTTGCCAAGCATCTGAATGTAAATCACAAGACCCTGGAGAGGCTGCAACATTCCAGCTGATCGGCGCTTCTTCTGGGCTCAGCAGAAGCGCCAGGATCAGCGCCGAGCTCCAGCTGGATCCTGGCGCTGATCCTGGCACTTCCGCTGAGCCCTGACAGCCCTGCAGCTCCGGCCGTCTCTCGCTCAGGCTTGTGCGGTGCTGTCCCCGGTTCAGCTCATTCCCCTCCCCCGCTACCACTTTTCTAGGATGGTCGCGTACCACCTGCCAGGTGCCCATGTACCACAGGTGGTACCCCTACCACTGGTTGAAAAGCCCTGGTTTAGTAGTCCGATCCTACTTGTTCAGAGACTGGGAGAGCCAGGGGGAGGGGTCAAGCAGGCAATTAGTCTGGAATCCCTACATAGGCACAAGAGGACGACGTCTGACTCACCTTGAAAGCCACTGAACTTTATCTAGTCTTGCCCAGGTGCAAACCTCACGTGTGAACGCTGGCTGAGGAATTCTGGGAGTTGAAGTCCACAAGTCATCAAAGGGCCAAGTTTGAAGACCCCCTGGGCTAGAGGGAAGCGTGGATCCCTCCTCCAAAAGAGACTGGACTTGTCTGGAATGGTATAGGGTCTCCTGCTTGAGCAGGGGGTTGGACTAGAAGACCTCCAAGGTCCCTTCCAACTCTGTTATTCTAACTTTCAAAAATCTTGGCAACACTGAGTTACTCCAGAAGACCTTGGCTGGCCAATCACCAGTATAAGATAGTTGCTGACACCATGAACTTTTGATGAGTTTATATCAGGTAATCTACTTGGGTATGTCTAGTTTAATGAAGAGAAGGACGAGGGGGGACATGATAGCAGTCTTCCAGTATCTCAGGGGCTGCCCCAAAGAAGAAGGAGTCAAGCTCTTCGCCAAAGCGCCTGAAGGCAGGACAAGAAGCAACGGGTGGAAACTGATCAAAGAGAGAAGCAACCTAGAACTAAGGAGAAACTTCCTGACAGTCAGAACAATTAACCAGTGGAACCACCTGCCTCCAGAAGCTGTGAAGGCTCCAACCCTGGAAGTTTTTAAGAAGAGATTGGACAGCCATTTATCTGAAATGGTATAGGGTTTCCTGCCTGAGCAGGGGGTTGGACTGGATGACCTCCAAGGTCCCTTCCAACTTTATTATTACTATTATTATTACTATTATTACTATTATTACTATTATTACTATTATTACTATTATTATTATTATTATTATTATTACTGTGATTAATGTACGACCGTGCCTCATGATTGGCCTGTGTACATTAAGCAGAACCCATGTATGTGGCTACCTTTACACATATTAGATGTTTTTTATTCTCCAATGCTGGTCGTCCACCACTTATGTGAGACTATATATAAGCCGCACCAATTAATAACCCCTCAATTTGTCTGGCAGGCAGGGAAAAAAAAACCCTCCGTGGTCTGCAGATGTCAAACAAGCGAAGACACACAGAGAGAGAGAGACACACACACACACCGCAGAAAGTGTGAAAAGATGAACTCAAGGCGTCTCCAAACCCACACGGGCCTTCCCTGTTCCAAAACTGCACTGTAGCATTGCAGCAAACAATTTCTGTGGCCGGAGATAGCTTGAAAGACCCATCTTGAAATCTAGGAAGGCTACTTACAAGCTGACTTCGGAAAGGGACAGGATGAATTCCTGCTTTGGGGGATCTAAGGAATTGTGAGTCAGGCAAGGCCGGATGGGAAGGGAGGCCTATGGGGGGATGTTCTCTTGGAAGCAGATTTCGGCCACCCCACCCCAGCCCACCCCACCCCCAAGTCCCCCGTGTGCTATTAAAGACTCTGATTCAGGAGGAGCAGGGAGTCTCCGCTCTGCCCTTGGCGTCTGTCTGGCCTTTACAACATAAAGTAGGTCACTTGGGCAGGAAAGCCAGCTGCCAAGGAAGAAGGGAAAACCTCCCCGGATTCTAATCTGACCCAAACTGGAACAATATAGGAGAAACTTGGAGCAGATGGCCAGAGCCCTCTTTTAATGGCCAACCCGCCAACCTTTATCGGTTTTCCCATAATGGGGTTGGCATTTGCGGGGCTTCGGGCTTCGGATCGGGCAAGCTGCAAATATGCCACAAGGTAAAATATCTCCGTCCGAGAAGAACTGGCCTCCCCGTGGAGACTTTCGGGGGTCACCGCCACCAGCTCCGGTGGCTGGTGGGAGGGCATCTCCGTCCTCCTCCTGGGCAGCCCCCAGGGAAATGTCTCAGGGTTGCTGGTGCTGGGAAGGGTAGCACAAAAGCTGCAACGGCCTCTTAGGAGAGGGAGAGGGGGAGAGAGAGGGAGAAAGGGAGAGGGAGAGAGAGGGAGGGAGGGAGAAGGAGAGAGAGAGAGAGAGAGAGAGGGAGGGAGGGAGAGAGGAGGGAGAGAGGGAGGGAAGGGGAGGGAGGGAGAGGGAAAGAGAGGGAGGGAGAGGGGGAGAGGGAGAAAGAGGGGAGAGAGGGAGGGAGAGAGAGAGAGGGAGACGGAGAGAGAGGAG
>NW_015389903.1:95183-96842 GCF_001527695.2 Protobothrops mucrosquamatus
GGGGAAAGAGAGAGTGGGGAGGGGGGGATACCCCTGCAGAAGTAGGCAGGTGGGGGGGAAGAGAAAAGGGGTACTCAAGGACCCCAAACGCCCCCACCTTCCCAAAAGGTCCCTTTCCCCCCCCTCAGCAAATCCAGGCTGATTGTCCAAGGAAAGTCAGAGGAAACGAAAGAGAGAATTGGGGGGGGAGAGAGGGGGGGTTATCCCTGCAGAAGCAGGCAGGCTGGGATTCTCCAGGGAAAGTCAGGGGAAAAAAGGAGAGACTGGGGGGGGGGGAGGAGAGTCCCCGCAGAAGCAGGCAGGGAGAGGAAGAAAACGGGGTACTCCAAGACCCCAAATGCCCCCCACCTCCTCAAAAGGTCCCTTCCCCCCTTCGCAAATCCAGACTGTCCAAGGAAAGAGAAAGGAAAAGAGAGACTGGGGGGAGAAGGGGGGGTTACCCCTGCAGAAGCAGGCAGGTAGAGGTAAAAAATGGGGTACTCAAGGACCCCCAAAGGTGCCATCAAATCCAGGCTGGGATTGTGCGGGGAAAGTCAGGAAAAAAGAAAGGATAGACTGGGGGAGGGGGGGGAAGGAGAGTCCCCGCAGAAGCAGGCAGGGAGAGGAAGAAAACGGGGTACTCAAGGACCCCAAATGCCCCCCCACCTCCCCAAAAGGTCCCTTCCCCCCCTTGCCCCTCCCTCTCAGCAAATTCAGACTGTCCAAGGAAAGTCAGGGGAAAGGAAAGAGAGACTGGGGGGGGAGAGGCAGGCAGAGGGGGAAAAAATGGGGTACTCAAGAACCCCCCAAAGTTGCCATCAAATCCAGGCTGGGATCGTCCAGGGAAAGTCAGGAAAAAAGAAAGGAGAGACAGGTGAGCAAGGGGGGGGGTGTTTAATCCCTGCAGAAGAGGCAGGTATGGGGGGGAAGGAAAAACGGGGTACTCAAGAAGCCCCCAAAAGGTGCCTACAAATCCAGGCTGGGATCGTCCAGGGAAAGTCAGGAAAAAAGAAAGGAGAGGTGTGTGTGTGTGTGTGTTTAATCCCTGCAGAAGCAGGCAGGTATGGGGGGGTGTAGAAAAAACGGGGTACTCAAGAACCCCCCAAAGGTGCTAACAAATCCAGGCTGGGATTGTCCGGGGAAAGTCAGGAAAAAAGAAAGGAAGAGACAGGTGAGCAAGGGGGGGGGGTGTTTGATCCCTGCAGAAGCAGGCAGGTATCAGGGGGGTTTAGGAAAAACGGGGTACTCAAGAAACCCCCCCCCAAAGTTTCCATCAAATCCAGGCTGGGATTGTCCGGGGAAAGTCAGGAAAAAAAGAAAGGAGAGAGGGGTGTGTGTGTGTGTGTTTAATCCCTGCAGAAGCAGGCAGGTATGGGGGGGTGTAGGAAAAACGGGGGTACTCAAGAACCCCCCCTCCCCAAAGGTGCCTTCAAACCCAGTCTGGGATCGTCCGGGGAAAGTAAGGGAAAAAGAAAGGAGAGAGGGGTGTGTGTGTGTGTGTGTGTGTAATCCCTGCAGAAGCAGGCAGGTATGGGGGGGGTGTAGGAAAAACGGGGTACTCAAGAACCCCCCAAAGGTGCTAACAAATCCAGGCTGGGATCGTCCGGGGAAAGTCAGGAAAAAAGAAAGGAGAGGGGTGTGTGTGTGTTTAATCTCTGCAGAAGCAGGCAGGCATGGGGG
>NW_015389904.1:0-8811 GCF_001527695.2 Protobothrops mucrosquamatus
AGAGAGAGAGATGAATACATGGATTTATTAAAAAGGGAAAGAAAAAGCCTGAGAATTAAACATTTGTTTAGGCCGGGGATAGGCAACTTTGGCTCTTTTATGACTCGTGGACTTCAACTCCCAGAATTCCTGAGCCAGCCATGCTGAGGAGAAATGGAGAGGTTTCCATACTGAGCCATGCCGGCCCAGGAATTCTGGGAGTTGAAGTCCACGAGTCATGAAGGGGCCATTGTTCCCCACCCCTGGTATAGGGCAGGGGTAGGCAACCTTGACTCTTTTATGACTGGTGGACTTCAACTCCCAGAATTCCCGAGCCAGCCATGCTGAGGAGAATTTGGAGAGGTTTCCATGCTGAGCCATGCTGGCTCGGGAATTCTGGGAGTTGAAGTCCACGAGTCATAAAAGAGCCAAGGTTGCCTACCCCTCGACTTACGACCGCAATTGAGTCCCAAATTTCAGTTGTTCAGTGAGTTCTGCCCCATTTTACGACCTTTCTTGCCACAGGTTGATAAGTGAATCACTTCAGTTGTTAAATAAGTAACACGGTTGTTAAGTGAATCTGGCTTCCCCACTGATTTTGCTTGTCAGGAGATGACTTGTCGCTTGCCTGAAATGGCATAGAGTCTCCTGTTTAAGCAGGGGGTGGACTAGGAGACCTCCAAGGTCCCTTCCAGCTCTATTCTGATTACAGAGGTTGCTAAATGTGATCACCTGATCCCGGGATACTGCAACCGTCATAACTGGCTCAGGAATTCTGGGAGTTGAAGTCTACGAGTCATAAAAGAGCCTCCTTCTCCTTCACCTTCTCTCTTTCTCCTTCTCCTCCTTCCCCTTCCCCTTTCCTTCTCTTCTTCTCCTCTCCCCTTCTCCTTCTTCTTCCGCCTCCTCTCCCCTTCTTTCTTTTTTCCTCCCCCTTCTTTCTCCTTCCCCTTCCCCTATCGCCTTCTCTTTTTCTTCTCCTCTTTCTCTTCCTTCTCTCCTCCTTCCCCTTATTTCCTCCTTCTCTTAATAATAATAATAATAATAATAATAATAATAATAATAATAATAATAATAATAATAATAATAATAATAATAATAATAATAATAATAATAAAAATAAAAATAAAAAAGTTGGAAGGGACCTTGGAGGTCATTGAGTCCAACCCCCTGCTCAGGCAGGAAACCCTATACCATTTCAGACAAATGGCCGTCCAGTCTCTTCTTAAAAACTTCCAGTGTTGGAGCATTCATGGCTTCTGGAGGCAGGTTGTTCCACTGGTTAATTGTTCTCACTGTCAGGAAGTTTCTCCTTAGTTCTAGGTTGCTTCTCTCTTTGATTAGTTTCCATCCGTTGCTTCTTGTCCTGCCTTCAGGCGCTTTGGAGAATAGCTTGACTCCCTCTTCTTTGGGGCAGCCCCTGAAATATTGGAACACTATATCCTCTCCGACCTCGTTCTTCTCTTCATTAAACTAGACATACCCAATTCCAGCATCCGTTCCTTATATGTTTTAGCCTCTAGTCCACTAATCATCTTTGTTGCTCTTCTCTGCACTCTTTCTAGAGTCTCAGCATCTTTTTTACATCGTGGTGACCAAAACTGGATGCGTATGTTTCTCCCTCTCTTCTCTACTTCCCCTTCACTCCATTTTGACCTTATTTTTTAAGCAGAGAGCTATCCCATTAAAAAAGATAAGCATAACTGAAGGCTACTGTTATAGTAGCCACTATCATATAAGCTGCCTAGAGTAGCCCCTCCGCAAGATAGACAGCAAATAAATTTAACAAATAAAATAAGAGCAAACCCCACTCCCTTCTAGTCCTGATGATGTTATCTAGTTGGGTCATGAAACGTCTGCAAGAAAACAAACAAGCTCAGAGAGCACCAAGGACCCCACAGTCGTCACCCTCCTCTTCCTCCTCCTCCTCCTCCTCCTCCTCCTCCTCCTCCACAGTTGAGCCCAAAATTTCAGTTGCGAAGCGAGACATTCGTTAAGCAAATTTTACCTCATTTTACAACCTTTCTTGCTACAGTTGTGAACTGAATCAGTGCACTTGTTATATTACTAACACAGCTGTTAAGCGAATCTGGCTTCTCCATTGACTTTTTGCTTGTCAGAAGGTCCAAAAGGGGATCACATGACACCCACCTGGGACACCGCAACCGTCATAACTGTGAGTCAGTTGCCAAGCATCCGAATTGTGATCCACGTGACCATGGGGGATGCTGCAACGGTCCTAAGTGTGAAAAATGGTCGTAAGCCACTTTTTTCAGTGCTGTTTTAACTTCGCACAGTCAGTAAGCGAAACGTCTACTTGTATTTTTGTATTTTTGCATTCTTTTTTTCCCCCTCCTCAGTACAGGTGAAGTGAAGTTTTTATTTTGTTTAATCCAAGTTTTTATTAATTTTTAGGTTTATTTCTCGTGTAAAGTAATGATATACAACCCTACGTTTTTACATAGTGTCTTAAAAATGTCCATGGCCTTTCGTTTGGGAACGCATTACATTTATTTACATTATTCCTTATGAGGAAAAAATTGTTTGCTACTCAGCAATTTTGGTACTCATTGCGCCTCAATCAATCAGGATAGAGCTGGAAGGGACCTTGGAGATCTTCTAGTCCAATCCCCGCTCAAGCAGGAGACCCTATACCATTTCAGACAAATGGCTGTCCAGTCTCTTCTTAAAAACCTCCAGTGATAGAACACCTACAACTTCTGGTGGCAAGCTGTTCCACTGGTTAATTATTCTGTTAGGAAGTTGCTCCTTAATTCCAGGTTGCTTCTCTCCTTGATTGGTTTCCATCCATTGCTTCTTGTCCTGCTTTCTGGTGCTGAATAAAATAATAGACTAGACTAGACTAGACTAGACTAGAATAGAATAGACTAGAATAGAATAGAATAAAATAGAATAGAATGGAATGGAATGGAGTGGAGTGGAGTGGAGTGGAGTGGAGTAGAGTAATGAAAGAATAGAATAGAATAGAATAGAATAGAATAGAATAGAATAGAATAGAATACTAACTTTATTGTCACTTTGAGTGTACACTAATCGGCATACATTAAAATGAAATTTCATTGCATTCAGCTCTCAAAGGGTCGCCACCTCCAATATACACTACATAAATATGACAAAAATAAATAAATACAGAATTATGCATATACCCACATATACTGTATTATATGACACAGAGAAACAACACTCTAGTTATGTATAAATGTGCATTGGGAAATAAGTTGACCCCCTCTTCTTTGTGGCAGTCCCTCAAATACTGGAATATTGCTCTCATGTCATTCCTAGTCCTTCTTTACTCTAGATTGGCCTTACCCAATTCCTGCAACCGTTCTTCATAGGCCTTTAAACATCTTAGTTGCTCTTCTCTTCACTTTTTCCAAAGTCTTGAGTCTTTTTTTTTTTTTTTGTAATGTGATGACCAAAACTGGACGCAGTATTCCAGGTATGGCCTTACTAAGGCTTTATAAAGCGGTACTAACACTTCATGTGATTTTGATTCTATGCCTCTCGGAAACAATTAACGATGAGTATCGAGGTACTCCTGAGGTTGAAAAATGAGAAATAGGATCAAATCAGACATTTTGCAAATTCGTGATAGCTAAAACTTGTGTGGTCCTGAACTCACACAAAAGACAGAATCACCTTGGCACGTACCAAATACGGTATCTATAAAAGGGTCCCAGATCTCTGCTCTGCAGATAGTTTCCAGGACCTGGACATTGGAGACAATGCTTCTCAACTAATCTATTTAAATATCTACGTTTTCAATAAAACTAACCCAACAATCGAAGACATTTGCCCTTTTATTTAATCAAAGCTTGATGGATAAACGACGCTGCAGAATGCAAATGAAGATCCATTTAGGTGGCTGTATTGATAGATCGTCTCGAAAAAGGGTGACTTCAGCAAAAGATGGCAGGTCCCCTTCTTGCCTGCACAATGACCGTCCATGTCAAATCGCCATGATGCATTTTCTTTATTCCTATCATTTGTCATTTGCCTTTTTGCTACAGTAAAATGCTTTCTTCTGAGAAATTGTTGGGATAGCCATCCGCCAGCAATTGCCAGCATGAAAATATTAAGAGTTGTTGTTGTTAATTGCGAAGTCGTGTCCGACCCGTCGGGACCCCGTGGACAACGTTCCTCCAGGCCTTCCTGTCCTCTACCATCTTCTGGAGTCCATTGAAGCTCACGCCTGCTGCTTCAGTGACTCCATCCAGCCACCTCATTCTCTGTCGTCCCCTTCTTCTATTGCCCTCCATCTTTCCCAGCATCAGACTCTTCTCCAGTGAGTTCTTCCTACTCATTAGGTGGCCAAAGTACTTGAGTTTCAACTTCAGGATCGGGCCTTCTAAAGAGCAGTCGGGGTTGATCTCCTCTAGGACTGACCGGTTGGATCACCTTGCAGTTGAGGGGACTCGCAGGAGTCTTCTCCAGCACCAGAGTTCAAAGACCTCCATTCTTTGGCGCTCAGCCTCTCTTATGGTCCAACTTTCACAGCCATACGTTGCAACTGGGAAAACCATGGCCTTGACTATACGCACTTTTGTTGGCAGGGTGATGTCTCTGCTTTTTAGTATGCTCTTTAGATTTGCCATAGCTTTCCTCCCCAGGAGCAAGCATCTTCTAATTTCTTGGCTGCAGTCCCCATCTGCGGTGATCTTGGAACCCAGGAAGATAAAATCTGTCATTACCTCCATTAAGAGTTGTAGAATCCTTAAATTGGCCATTTTAGGGGTCCAATGGATGTCTGAGTGGAAGGATCAAAATAAAAGTCTCCCTGGCACTTGGCTGTCCGCCCGGTGTTTTTCAACCTAGGCCCCTTTAAGATGGGTGGACTTCAACTCCCAGAATTCCCCAAGCATGTGTTTATGATGGTTGCAGCATCCCGAGGTCACGTGATCACCCTTGGCTATCTTCCCAGCTGGCTTCTGACGAGCAAAGCCAATGGAGGAAGCCGGATTCGCTTAATGATCAGGCGATTCACTTAACAACTAGTTGCTTAACACTTCACTTAACAACGAGTTGCCCTCAGAAGTTATGAGTGTTCCAACCCTGGAGGTTTTTAAGAAGAGACTGAAATGGTATACTATATAGGGTTTCCTGCCTGAGCAGGGGGTTGACAGGGCTTTTCAACCCGTGGTACGGGTACCACCTGTGGTACATTGGCACCTGGCAGGTGGTACGCGACCATCCTAGAAAAGTGGTAGCGGGGGAGGGGAATGAGCTGAACCGGTGGCAACACTGCACAAGCCTTCAGCAAGAGATGGCTGGAGCTGCAGGGCTGTCAGGGCTCAGCGGAAGCGCCAGGATTAGTGCCGCTTTCCAGCTGATTGGCGCTTCTTCAGGACTGTCAGAGCTCAGCGGAAGCGCCAGGATCAGCGCCAGGATCCAGCTGGAGCTTGGTGCTGATCCTGGTGCTTCTGCTGAGCCCTGAAGAAGCGCCAATCAGCTGGAATGTTGCAGCATCTCCAGGGTCTTGTGATTTACAATCAGATGCTTGGCAAGTGATTCATATTTATGATGGTCACAGTGTCCCAGGGTCATGTGAAGTGACCAAAACCTGCTGCAATCACCCAGCAGATGGGGAGGAATAAACACCCCCCCACCCCACCCCTGCTGCCAATCCGCAACAGAAATGCTCACAACAATGAAAACCTCGGACAGGAGGAAGAGCGCCACTGGGTGGGCAGGCAGGTGTATTGCTCGGCTGTGGCTTGGGGGGCACTTTTTTCAGTTCCATTGTAACTTTGAACAGTCACAAAGCAAACTGTTGTAAGTCGAGGATTACCTGTACTTTATCCCTTTTTTCCTTTTTTTTTTTTTTGGTCATTAAGTTTTTGACACCTTGCTAGGCGACTGGTGGTACTTGGATATTGCCATATCCTAAAAGTGGTACAATGGGTGAAAAGGTTGAAAAGCCCTGGACTAGAAGACTGCCAAGGTCGCTTCCAGCTCTCTTCTGATTGTAACTGTGGCCAAAAAAAAAAAAAGATCATAAAAATCAGACATGACTCACTGAACTGTCTTGCTTAGCGATAGAAATTCTGGTGCCGACTGTGGTCATAAGTCAAGGATTCCCTGTCCGTGGCCATGTAGCTTTTGCAAAATTCACACTGGGAATGCGAGTGTGTCTACGTGAGAAAGAGAGATCCCAGATGAAACCGGAGTCTTAAGCTGTTTCCTGGCATCAAAAGGCAACTCATTAAGGCTTTTTTCTTCCTTTGAACGCATAGCCAAGTGCTGCTGCAGTGCTAGCGCATTCTTGAACATATAATTCCCTAAAATCAGACCTTGTGCATCTTTATATATCTGAACGAGCAGATGTTGCTGGCAAGCGTTGGGTTCTCTCCCTGTTCCCTCCATTTGGTATCTCCTTAAAACAGAAGTCCCCAACCTTTTGGGCACCAGGGACCGGTTCCGTGGAGAGAGGTTTTTCCGCGGCCCGGAGGGTGCGTGGTTTTCTGTGCTGCCTGCATCCCACGGATGGGGCTTTGCTTGTTTGTGCGGACCGGTTGCTGGCATGCCGCAGTCCGGTACTGGTCCACGGACTGGAGGTTGGGGACCCCTGCCTTAAAAGATGGACTTTTGGGGGTTTTCCAAGCAACATTTTCAATATTTAGCAAACAGCATAATGTCTGGGTACATGTATTTAACTAACAATAATAGATAGAGTTAATTATCATAAACAATATGTTTATGATTAGGGGACTGGAGGCTAAAACATATAAGGAACGGTTGCTGGAATTGGGTATGTCTGGTTTAACGAAGAGAAGGACGAGGGGGGACATGATAGCAGTCTTCCAATATCTCAAGGGCTGCCCCAAAGAAGAGGGAGTCAGGCTATTCTCCAAAGCGCCTGAAGGCAGGACAAGACGCAACGGGTGGAAACTAACCAAAGAGAGAAGCAACCTAGAACTAAGGAGAAACTTCCTGACAGTTAGAACAATTAACCAGTGGAACAACCTGCCTCCAGAAGCTTTGAATGCGCCAACACTGGAAGTTTTTAAGAAGAGACTGGACAGCCATTTGTCCAAAATGGTATAGGGTTTACTGCCTGAGCAGGGGGTTGGACTAGATGACCTCTAAGGTCCCTTCCAACTTTATCATTATTATTATTCATCACTCAATAGCCTTCTTCTTGCTAATATAGATTCAAAATTACATGTCACGTTCCTTTCTCTCTGACTCGTTTTCCTAGCCATTGGCAGAAATTATCCCATGTTCTAAAGTCCACCGAGTCTCCTTTCTCTTTTATCTTTAAAATCAATCTGTCCATTTCTGCACGCTCTAAAATTTTCTTAATTAGGACTTCTTCATTATGCTGTTTGCTAAATATTGAAAACGTTATTTGGAAAAAAACCCAACCCTAACCCCAACCCCAACCCTAATCCCAACCCCACCTTATCCCTAACCCTATAAAAACTAATAAAATCTATACAAAAAAAAAAAAAAAGATGGACTTTTGGTTTTCACCCAAAATGTCTATGGAGATTCTCGGTCATCCAGGGTGTCCCAAAGGTGCTTTTTCCAGGAGGCAACTGGATTTTCTTGTTTTTTCCTTTGAAGACGTTTTGCTTCTCATCCCAGAAGCTTCTTCAGCTCTGACTGGGATGGTGGGGAATGGAAGGATTTATACTCCTTGCAGACAGCTGGTCATTTGCCTTCTTTTAGAGAGCCGTTGAGACCACTTGGTGGTTTGTTTGTGTCCTGAGAGTCACCTGAGTGGTCCAAATGGGTGGGGAGCCTTCTTGGCTGCAGGACGTTTTCTGCCCCGTGTCCCATTCCCTGTTGAAGACGGGCACACAGGCTGTTGGGGATGAGTCTGTGTTGTCTGAATCTCTTTTCACCCAAAGGTACTTAATTGTTTACCAACATGAGATTCCACCACCTTGACTGGATGACTGAATAAGAGACCACTAATGTCAGGGTCAGTGGGAGGGTTGATTGGCTTCTCAGAAATGAATCAGCTTCTTGGAAGTGTTGGAAAAGGTCCTTAGAGGATCTATTCAGCCACCCTGGTTCAATTTCGTTTTCTTTCTTTTTTTCTTCTTTTTTTGGGCTAAAAACCATCATGCATTGAGGAGGGAAAGTTGAAGGTTGAAAGTTGGAGAATAGTAGCCAGCTGGTTTGTGGCATCTCTGCTAGTAGAATAACTGATCTAGAGGCCAGAGTCCTCCAAGAAGGTCTGCCTTGGGTATGAACATTAGCTAGGACTGATGCTTGTGTTCCCCATGTAGGTAACCATGATAGCATTCTGAGAGGTTCACGAGAAAAGAGTGAGTTAACTAAGAAATAAGAAAGTGGGGTCCTTGGTGCTCTCTGAGCTTGGTGGTTTTCTTGCAGACGTTTCATGACCCAGCTAGGTAGCATCATCACTGCTCGGAGTGGGGTGGGGGAGGAGGAGGAGGAGGAGGGAGGCTGTCCTTGGTGCTCTCTAAGCTTAGTGGTGTTTTTGCAGACATTTCATGACCTATCTAGGTTACATCATCAGTGCTATAAGGGAGTGGGGTGTTCAGGGGGAAGGAGGAAGAAGAGGAAGAGGAGGAGGAGGATGACGACTGTGGGTTCCTTGGTGGTCTCCGAGCTTGGTGGTTTTCTTGCAGATGTTTCATGACCCAACTAGGCAACATCATCAGTGCTAGAAGGGAGGAGGAGGAGGAGGAGGAGGAGGAGGAGGAGGAGGGTGTGTGTGTGACAACTGTGGGATCCTTGGTGCTCTCTGAGCTTGGTGGTTTTCTTGCAGACGTTTCATGACCTAACCAGGTAACATCACCAGTGCTAGAAGGGAGGAGGAGGAGGAGGAGGAGGAGG
>NW_015389904.1:9750-11444 GCF_001527695.2 Protobothrops mucrosquamatus
AAAAAAAAAAGAGAGGGACTGTCCAAATCTGGAGAATTTTTGTAGCTGGGCAGGCTTTGAATGTTATTTCTGCTGTAGCATTTGGGCCTGAGAATTGGCCCAATAGATGGAGGCCTCTCTTTGCACCATTAAGAAATATCACCAATAAAGGAGAGTATTTGTAGCTAAGAGTTGAAATGAGGGGGTCCTTGGTGCTCTCTGAGCTGGGTTGTTTTCTTGCCGACGTTTCATGACCCAACTAGGTAACATCATCAGTGCTAGAAGGGAGGAGGAGGAGGAGGAGGAGGAGGAGGAGGAGGAGGACAATGACGACGATGACTATGGGGTCCTTAGTGCTCTCTGAGCTGGGTTGTTTTCTAGCAGACGTTTCATGACCTAACTAGATAGCATCATCAGTGCTAAGAGAGAGAAGGAAAAGTCAGGTGGAGGAGTCAAATAAGGAATCAGTTGAGAGTCTCTAAGTCTAAGCAGTCACAAGAGTCCAAACTCCCTTGATTATTATTAAATCTTATCTAGTTTTACCCAAGTGCAAAGCCTTCGTCTGTGAAGGTTCCTATGCATAATCTTGAACAATAAATCAATAATTTTGAACCCTTTGCATAGGAATCTGGTTGTTTGTGGCCGAGACTCAGTCACTCAGGCGCTGATCACCTTGTGTCTGGACTACTGCAACACACTCTCCATGGGACTACCCTTGAAGACTGTTCAGAAGCTACAGCTGACACAGAATACAGCAGTTCTTGAGGTCCCTAGGGTAGCTTCGGTGGTAACACCGTTGTGCAAGCTGCACTGGTGGCCAGTTGGTTTCCGGGTCCAGTTCAAGGTGTTGGTTATCGCCTTTACAAGCCCTGTGTCATGGTTCCAACAGATGAAACTCTTCAAAAAAACCTTCGAGGCATTGTTTACCTTAAAGAATCTTTTATTCGAGTAGCATAATATTGGCACTGCATAATCGAAGCCAAAAACTGAATTCCCCTCCCCTGGGCACATAGTATCAAAACACAATTCCCTCCTCCAATTAACAGTCATAAATTACATTCCCCAATTAGCTTGAAGCGTGGGCTTCCTCTCCAGTTCTCCAGCCCGCCAATTCTTTATCAGCTCTGGGCTCAATAACCTTGATTCTCACGCTAGGTTTAGTGTTGTTATGTCTAGCTAGACCAGTGATGGCGAACCTTTTAGAGACCGAGTGCCCAAACTTCAACCCAAAACCCACTTATGTATCGCCGGATGCCGGGTGGGCATGGCCTGCCGGGTGGGCGTGGCTACAGTGGTCATGGCAGATGGGTGGGCGTGGCCAACTTGATGTTGCTCCTGGGGAGGGACACCTGTGGGAGCCGGACAGGGTTGGGGGAAATCCAGGGGGTCTCTGATGGGTGGGGCGGTGGGCAGGAGGCTGGTCCTGTTGGGTGAGGTGAGGCAAGACGAGACAGGGTGGGGGTGCCATTGTCACAGGGCGAGGCAGGGGCCTGGCACCATCGGCCCCCGCACACAGAGGCCAGCAAGCGCATGGATGCTGGGATGCATCTGGCCACGTGGGACCTTGGCGAGTTAGCGGGTGGCTGGTTGAAGAGGTCGGTTGCCATCTCTGGGACATAGCGCAGGTGCCCACAGAGAGGGCTCTGAGTGCCGCCTCTGGCACGCGTGCCATAGGTTCACCACCACTGAGCTAGATTCTCATTCACAGCCCCCCC
>NW_015389904.1:11681-16379 GCF_001527695.2 Protobothrops mucrosquamatus
AGGCCAGCAAGCGCATGGATGCTGGGATGCATCTGGCCACGTGGGACCTTGGCGAGTTAGCGGGTGGCTGGTTGAAGAGGTCGGTTGCCATCTCTGGGACATAGCGCAGGTGCCCACAGAGAGGGCTCTGAGTGCCGCCTCTGGCACGCGTGCCATAGGTTCACCACCACTGAGCTAGATTCTCATTCACAGCCCCCCCTCCTCCCAGCATCATCTAACTCTAAAAACAAAAGGGAAAAAGATGGCTACATTTCCATCTGTTGTCAATGCAAAACATCCGATGTTAGCAGCGTTGACACCCTGCATGGCACGGGGTCCATGTTATATGAGGAACCACCTCACCCTGATGGGATTGTCCCACCCCACTCATTCTGGCAGAAGGAGCATGGCGCAGACCATGTCAGTCAAGGAATTCTGGCTAGTGGGGTCCAGGAGAAGAGCTATCTCTGCTGTGGCCCCCACCTTCTGGAACATCATACCCCTTGAGGTGAGATCTGCCCCCACCCTCTTGGCCTCCTGGACGGGACTTAAAACAGAGCTCAGTCAATTGGCTCGGGGTTCTGATGTGGCTGGTCCATACTGGACGTGGTTAGTGATTAAGAATTAATTGGTGGAAGATCATTAAAGAGAGAACCAACCTAGAACTAAGGAGAATTTTCCCGACAGTGAGAACAATTAAATCAATGGAACAGCTTGTCTTCCGAAGTTGTGGATGTGCTCCATCACTGGAGGTTCTCAAGAAGAGATTGGCCAGCCATTTTTCCGGAATAGTATAAGGCAGTGATGGCGAATCTTTTAGAGACCGAGTGCCCAAACTGAAACCCAAAACCCACTTATGTATCATCGGGTGCCGGGTGGCGTGGCCCATTGGGTGGGGGTGGCCCATTGGGTGGGAGTGGCTTCGGTGGTAATGGCAGACTGGGTGGGACTAAAAAGTTCAATCAATCAATTCCAACTTTACAAGATCTT
The DNA here is from genome assembly GCF_001527695.2 of Protobothrops mucrosquamatus. Lineage (NCBI taxonomy): Eukaryota > Metazoa > Chordata > Lepidosauria > Squamata > Viperidae > Protobothrops > Protobothrops mucrosquamatus. The sequence goes on from NW_015389904.1 coordinate 12,651, forward strand.
TTTTTTCCCACGAGAAGTTGAAATTGATTGATTGATTGAACCTTTTTTTTTTTGCACATAGCGACAGAGGCCTAAAGCGAAAAGGTTTTATAAAACCCAACTGAAGGCCTAGGGGCGAGGGCGTGCGTGCCCACAGAGAGGGCTCTGCGTGCCACCTGTGGCACGTGTGCCATAGGTTCGCCACCACGGGTATAAGGTCTCCTGCTTAAGCAGGGGGTTGGACTAGAAGATCTCCAAGGTCCCTTCCAGTCCTATTACTCTATGTTCTATGTTCCGCCTCCACCCTTCTGTCTATTGCTCCTTTCTTATCTAACTTGGTTAGCTTTAATGGTAATAGCTATTGTTTGAAGAGCCGTGATGGTGCAGTGGATGGAATGCAGTATTGCCGGCTGACTCTGCCCACTGCCAGGAGTTCGATCCTGACCGACTGAAAGTTGACTCAGCCTTCTATCTTTCCGAGCTTTGTAAAATGAGGAGCCAGATTTTGGGGGACAATGAGCTGGTTCTGTAAACCGCTTAGAGCAAAGCACTGTGAAGCGGTATATAAGTCTAAGTGTCGTTGCTATTAATGTTCGGATACGGCCGTTTGAGCGATGCGATGGACAGCCCGGGCATTTAATAAATCAATATAAATCAATATAGAAATGGTAGGAAGTCCTAAACTTGGCTCGTTGGCCTTCCAGTTTTGGAAAAGCCGAGAAGATCCGGGTGAAAGGGTGAGAGCCCATCTTCCATTTCTGCAATACTCACCTACTCATTAAAAAGAAAAAGAAAAACCCCTTCCAAATTCGTTTTATTTCATTTTATTTTACAGTGGGAACATGCTCTGCTTTTCTGTCGCCTCCCCTGGGATTCCCCATAACAGACAAGGCGGCTGACAGCTCTTTTCCTGTTGTAGGTCAGAACTTCAAGGAACTTTGCAATCTTCCCATCAGCTTTTTTCTCTCTCCTGGAACTCACGGTTAAAATTAGATGTTGGCTGAACTTTCCGAAGTTCAAAGCCGCTTTGGAGGCAGAAAGGACAATTTTGGCTGCCGGCTTGCCTTTTCTCACAGTACCACTTTGGGAAGGCAGTAGCCTGTGTATCTGTGCGTATGTGTGTGTCTCGCTGTGTGTTTTTCCCACCATTTAAGCCATGACTTCCTGGTTGGCCCTCCCACCGAAATCTTCATTAGCAGGAGATCCCACGGTGCAATATGGAAATTAAGCCAGAGATATACCGCAGTTGCAGGACTTGGGTATGTCGGGTTTAATGAAAAGAAGGACCAGGGGTAACATAATAGCAGTGTTCCAGTATCTCAGGGGCTGCCCCAAAGAAGAGGGAGTCAAGCTATTCTCCAAGGCGCCTGAAGGCAGGACAAGAAGCAACGGATGGAAACTCATCAAGGAGAGAAGCAACCTAGAAGTAAGGAGAAATTTCCTGATAGTGAGAACAATTAATCAGTGGAACAGCTTGCCTCTAGAAGTTGTGGATGCTCCATCACTGGAAGGTTTCACAAAGAGACTGGACAACTGTTTGTCTGAAATGGTATAGGGGAGGGTAGGCAACCTTGGCTCTGACTCGTGGACTTCAACTCCCAGAATTCCTGAGCCAGCATGAGGGAAACTTTGGCCTCTTCATGACTCGTGGACTTCAACTCCCAGAATTCCTGAGCCAGCATGAGGGAAACTTTGGCCTCTTCATGACTCGTGGACTTCAACTCCCAGAATTCCTGAGCCAGCATGAGGGAAACTTTGGCCCCTTCATGACTCGTGGACTTCAACTCCCAGAATTCCTGAGCCAGCCATGCTGAGGGGAAAGGCAGAGGTTTCCATGCTGAGCCATGCTGGCTCAGGAATTCTGGGAGTTGAAGTCCACGAGTCATAAAAGAGCCAAGGTTGCCTACCCCTGGTATAGGGTTTCCTGTCTGAGCAGGGGGTTGGACTAGAAGACCTTCAAGGTCCCTTCCAACTCTGTTATTCTATTATCTCCCGAATCTCTCTTCTAAATTGGGTTCTTTGGCAGTCCTGTGGATTGCCGGAGAGAATAATCGATTCAGTAAACTTGACGGTAAGTTCCAATTTAAATGCTATGCCTGGATATCAAATGCACTCTGTTAAAATAACATCTTCCTAGGCAACATGAAGTCAACTGTTTTTCAGCCCAGGGGGCCTTTAATTCCCAGAGGAAAGCTGACATGCTAAATATAACATTTGCAAATATATTCTAGAGGTGAAGAAAAATACTTTTCCCCCCCATCATTCTGGCAGATATTCATTTGGCAGAAGGATTAATCTTCCCGTTCGGGCTGTTCTCGCTCTGTTTTAAAGAGATAGTCCAACCTTGTTTGGATGGTGCTTCTAAAAGTGTTTTTAGCTTTGCCAGCTGGAAGATATGTGGCTTTAAACCAGCATCTTGAATTGGACCAGGAAACAAACCTATGTATGATGTGTGATGTGGGTCCTTCTAGGAACACCCATAACTTCCTGTGGCCGCCACATTGCACATCCGCTGAAGCTTCTGCATACTCTTCAAGGGCAGCCCCATGTAGATCATTTCACAATTCGGTTTCCTACGTCCCAAAAGCAGCAAAGAACTGTGGCTCAGAGTCCATGGCTGTGCTCTGGGACGCTGCCTGGGAAGGTCGCAAATAGTGATCACATGACCCCAGGATGCTGCAACCATTGTAACTAAGATGTTGGTTGCCAAGCCCCTGAATTTGGCTCACATGACCTGGGAATACTATCACAAATGCAAAGATGGGTCGTAAGTCACTTTTTTCAGTGCCCCTGTAACTTTGAACGGTCGCTAAATGAATGGTTATAAGTAGAGGATTATCTGTACATTAGAAGCCAGCAAAGAGCCTCATTTGCTGATAACAGAGATCCATCTCAGCTAGCCTGCTGTATCCACAGACATCTCATGTTTCAGAGAGGTAGCCGTACAAGAAAGTGAACATAATTTCACCCCCTTATCCATATTCCTCAGTAAAATGCCTTTAATTTGAATTAGGACCCCTGAGGTTATAGCTATCGTGGCAATTAAATACCTTTTCCTTTAGGCCTTTGAAACCAATCAGATTGTTTGTATTGCCGGCCACTTCCTTGTTCTAAATTTAGAGGCCAGGTCTCCTCTGATTCACACTAGGACGCCTTCAAATATGGGGTATCTCATGTCCCTGAGAAGGATTTTGGCCCTCAAGTGGCAACCTTTTTGGACCGTGTTTGAATGGGCATTTGGAAAGGCCTTGAAATGCTTGGGGAGGGGCAACCTAGAGGACTTCTGGATGAGGAAGGGAGACCTGGCACGTGTCCGAAGGAGCAACCATGACCAAAGGGCCAGCAAGGAGAGCAGCCCCGTGGAACCTCATGAGAAGAGGACAGAGAAAGACAGAGGCTGCTCTGGATAGTTGCCCCACACGGGGACAGAAGAGAGGAGCGGTTTCCCATGAGTCCATGCCAGGAGATGAAAGGAAGCCAGGAAAGAAGGGAGGGAGGGAGGGTGGAAGATAGAAAGGAAGGAAAAAAGGAGGGAGGTGGAAGAGGAAGGAAGGAAGGAAGGAAGGAAGGAAGGAAGGGAAAGAGGGAGGGAGGGTTAGGAGGAGGAAGGGAGGAAGATAGGAAGGAAGGGAAAAGGGAGGGGGAAGGGAAAGGAAGGAAGGAAAGGAAGGAGAGGGAAGGGAGGGAGAGTGGGTTAGGAGGAAGGAAGGAAAGAAGGAAGGAAAGGGAGGGAGGGTTAGGAGGAGGAAG
>NW_015389904.1:17020-18841 GCF_001527695.2 Protobothrops mucrosquamatus
GGAAGGAAGGAAGGAAGGAAGGAAGGAAGGAAGGAAGGAAGGAAGGAAGGAAGGAAGGAAACCAAGGAGAGGAGAGGGGGAGGGTAGGTTAGGAGAAGGGAGGGAGGAAGGAAGGAAAAAAGGAGGAGGAAGGGAGGGAGGGTGGGTTAGGGAAAGGAAGGAAGGAAGGAAGGAAGGATTTGACTGTACATTTTCAAAAAAAGACTTTCAAGACTTCCACAGTTCTTTTTCCCATAAGGGAAAATGACTCTCACCTTAACGAGGATCCAATCTGTCTTCCTTGCTGGATGTTGACTTTGTTCAGGTTGCCAGGACAGGCCGCGTTGGGCATTTTACTTTCGCCGAGCAATTGCCTTTGGATTCAGACATCCACGCTGAACTTGCCTTCTGCCAGCTGTGCGAAAGGGCTCTGGGTGACAAGGACAACGTGACAGCCGTGGAGTTCAGCAGATAATCTTGGCCACCCCCGAGGACACTTGCTAGGGACCCCGATGCAAAGAACTTTGCAAATGTTTGAGGATTGCACGTTTGGGGAGAATGCCGTTCGGCAAATTGGGACACGCTCATTCTCAAGTATCTGTCCTGCAATCACCCTCTGTGGGCAAATGTTTGCTTTCAGTCCTGACCCCCAGGACATGTTTGCATTGAGCCGGACGGCGTATTTCTTGTGGGATGGTTGCAAAATATCTTCCTAATTGTGTACTGAAACTCTGGTGCCACCCAGGCTAGGAGACCCTGAAAGCTACCCCTTGTGTAACAGCCAAGCCTGACAGGTAACACACAAGTCCTGCGCTTGTCCTAATAATAATAATAATAATAATAATAATAATAATAATAATAATAATAATAATAATAATAATAATAATAATAGTAGTAGTAGTAGTAGTAGTAGTAGTAGTAGTAATAATAATAATAATAATAATAATAATAATAATAGTAAAGTTCGAAGGGACCTTGGAGGTCATCTAGTCCAACCCCCTGCTCAGGCAGGAAACCCTATACCATTTCAGACAAATGGCTGTCCAGTCTCTTCTTAAAAACTTCCAGTGTTGGAGCATTCACCGCTTCTGGAGGCAGGTTGTTCCACTGGTTAATTGTTCTAACTGTCAGGAAATTTCTCCTTATTTCTAGGTTGCTTCTCTCCTTGATTAGTTTCCACCCGTTGCTTCTTGTCCTGCCTTCAGACGCTTTGGAAAATAGCTTGACTCCCTCTTCTTTGGGGCAGCCCCTGAGATACTGGAACACTGCTCTCATGTCCCCCCTCGTCCTTCTCTTCATTAAAATACCCAATTCCAGCAGCCGTTCCTTATATGTTTTAGCCTCCAGTCCCCTAATCGTCTTTGTTGCTCTTCTCTGCACTCTTTCTAGAGTCTCAGCATCTTTTTTACATCGCGGTGACTAAAACTGGATGCAGTATTCCAAGTGTGGCCTTACCAAGGCATTGTAAAGTGGTATTAATACTTCACGTGATCTTGATTCTATCCCTCTGTTAATGCAGCCCAGCACTGTGTTGGCTTTTTTGGCAGCTGCAGCACACGGCTGGCTCATATTTAAATGATTGAGGACTCCGAGGTCCCTCTCACAGTTACTACTATTGAGCAAGGTACCCCCTTTATTCTACCTGTGCATTTGGTTTTTCTTGCCTAAATGTAGAACCTTTCTTTTTTTCACCATTGAATTTCATTTTGTTAGATAGCGCCCAGTGTTCAAGTGTGTCCAGATCCTCCTGTATCCTAAGCCTGTCTTCTGGAGTGTTGGCTATTCCTGCCAGCTTGGTGTCGTCTGCAAATTTGATGAGTTCCCCATCTATCCCCTCGTCCA
>NW_015389904.1:19473-26973 GCF_001527695.2 Protobothrops mucrosquamatus
CACCGGGGTTTATATGTTTGGTTTGCCTTTATTTGTATTTTTGCTGTCTTTGTTGATATTTTTAATGAACAATAGAATCACAGAGTTGGAAGGGTCCTTGGAGGTCTTCTAGTCCAACCCCGTGCTCAAGCAGGAAACCTCTACCACTTCAGACAAATGGCTGCCCAATCTCTTCTTAAAAGCCTCCAGCGATGGAGGTGATGTATGTAATGTAGGACAGTTGGGTTGCAAATATCTGCCAGTGTCGGAGCATTCACAGCTTCTGGAGGCAGGTTGTTCCACTGGTTAATTGTTCTGTCAGGAAGTTTCTCCTTAGTTCCAGGTTGCTTCTCTCCTTGATCAGTTTCCATCCGTTGCTTCTTGTCCTGCCTTCAGGCGCTTTGGAGAATAGCTTGACTCCCTCTTCTTTGGGGCAGCCCCTGAGATATTGGAAGACTGCTATCATGTCCCCCCTCATCTTTCTCTTTGTTAAACTAGACATACCCAATTCCAGCAACCGTTCCTTATATGTTTCATCCTGTTCAAAGTCACTTAGCTGAGACGGCAGCCTATACAAATCAAACCAACAGATAAAGACCTGAATGCAGCCAACTCATGAAAGTTGTATTTCCCCCGAATTTAACATTTAATGGGCAATTCACGAGGTGCATACAAAAATGCATACAGGTGGTCCTGAACTTACGACCACAATTGCACTAAGCAGGGAATTGGTCTCTTGATGGGCACTTGAATGGGACACTTGATGCTTTTGGATGCATTAAGCAATCCACTCCTTTCTACAGGCTCTTCCATAGGATCTGTAGCCCCTAAAGGGCAATGCAAAAAAAATTGTCTGTGTTACAGAATATATGCAGAATGACAGAGTTGGAAGGGACCTCGGAGGTCATCTAGTCCAAGCCCCTGCTCAGGCAGGAAACCCTATACTGTTTCAGACAAATGGCTGTCCAGTCTCTTCTTAAAAACCTCCAGCATTGGAGCATTAATTGTTCTCACTGTCACACAATTTCTCCTTAGTTCCAGTTTGCTTCTCTCCTTGATTAGTTTCCATCCATTGCTTCTTGTCCTGCCTTCTGGTGCTTTGGAAAATAGCTTGACTCCCTCTTCTTTGGGGCAGCCCCTGAGATATTGGAAGACTGCTATCATGTCCCCCCTCGTCCTTCTCTTCATTAAACTAGACATACCCAATTCCAGCAACTGTTCCTTATATGTTTTAACCTCCAGTATCTCTAAGTTCCCTAAAGTTGGCATAGCTGCCCACCCCGATCCAGAATCTTACTTTCTCCCCTGCACAAATTTGTCTCCTTAGTTCTAGGTTGCTTCTCTCCTTCGTTAGTTTCCATCTGTTGCTTCTTGTCCTGCCTTCATGGGCTTTGGAGAATAAATTGACTCCCTCTTCTTTGGGGCAGCCCCTGAGATATTGATGATGATGATGATGATGATGATGATGATGATGATGATGATGATGATGATGATGAAGAAGAAGATGAAGAAGATGATGATGATGATGATGGAAGGGATCTTGGAGGTCATCAAGTCCAACCCCCTGCTCAGGCAGGAAACCCTACACCATTTCGGACAAATGGCTGTCCAGTCTCTTCTTAAAAACTTCCAGTGTTGGAGCATTCACCGCTTCTGGAGGCAGGTTGTTCCACTGGTTAATTGTTCTCACTGTCAGGAAGTTTCTCCTTAATTCCAGGTTGCTTCTCTCCTTGGTTAGTTTCCACCCATTGCTTCTTGTCCTGCCTTCAGGTCCTTTGGAGAATAGCTTGACTCCCTCTTCTATGGGGCAGCCCCTGAGATACTGGAAGACTGCTATCATGTCCCCCCTCGTCCTTCTCTTCGTTAAACTAGACATACCCAATCCCAGCAACCGTTCCTTATACGTTTTGGCCTCCAGTCCCCTGATTATCTTTGTTGCTCTTCTCTGCACTCTTTCTAGAGTCTCAACATCTTTTTTACATCGTGGAGACCAAAACTGGATGCCGTATTCCAAGGGTGGCCTTACCGAGGCCTTGTAAAGCGGTACTATAATGTCAGGTGATCTTGATTCTGTCCCTCTGTTAATGCAGCCTAGGACTGCATTGGCTTTTTTGGCATATCCCCTCCAGTGTGACCCTACTGATTGGCAACGAGGCAGTTAAAGGCTGGAGCAGGCAAGCAGCCCACAGGAGTTGGTGCTTTGGAGTTGAAGGGGGGGGGGTCCTGGGGACGCCAGCCTGTCTCTAAACTTTCTGGCCCTTCCCAAGTGCCTCAGCGAAGGAAGAAGGTTTCATAAATCACTCGAGATTAGAGTCCCCGTTGCTCCAGCTCGGCAGAGCTGCCCTGCTTAACGTCAAATCCTCACGTATTACTTTAACAGCAGTCCTTTTCTTTATTAAATCCCCTTTGGGGTGGGGTGGGGAGGAAACAGGAGAGAACGGGGGGGGGGAAATGGAGGAAATTATAATGATGATCTTTCCAGCGAGAGGAGATGAGGCCTACAAGGATTTAGAAGGTTACATTTCAGAGAGCACAGGTAAGTCCTCGACTTACGACCGCAATGGAGGCCAAAAGTTTGGTTGCTTAGCCAGACGTTTGTTAAGTGAGTTTTGCCTCATTTTACGACCTTCCTTGCCACCGTTGTTAGGTGAATCCCTGCAGCTGTTAAGTTAGTGGCAGGGTTGGGAAGTGATTCTGGCTTCCTCATGGACTTGGCTTGCCAGAAGGTCGCAAAAGGGGATCACGTGATCCCCTGGGACACGGCGACCCCGTCATAAATATGAACTAGTTGCAAAGCATCTGAATTTTAATCATGCGCACGCTGCAATGGTCGTGCGTTTGAAAAAAGGTCATGAGCCACTTTTTTCAGGCCTGTTGAAATTGTGAACGGTCACTAGATATGGGAATTGAGATAGATAGATAGATAGATAGATAGATAGATAGATAGATAGATAGATAGATAGATAGATAGATAGATAGATAGATAGATAGATAGATAGATAGATAGATAGATAGATAGATAGATAGATAGATAGATAGATAGATAGATAGATTGACAGACAGACAAATGAGATAGATAGATAGATAGATAGATAGATAGATAGATAGATAGATAGATAGATAGATAGATAGATAGATAGATAGATAGATAGATAGATAGATAGATAGATAGATAGATTGACAGACAGACAAATGATATAGATAGATAGATAGATAGATAGATAGATAGATAGATAGATAGATAGATAGACAGACAAATGATATAGATAGATAGATAGATAGAGATAGATAGATAGACAGACAAATGATATAGATAGATAGATAGATAGAGATAGATAGATATAGACAGACACAGATAGATAGATAAATATAATAGATAGATAGACAAATGATAGACAAATGATATAGATAGATAGATAGATAGATAGATAGATAGATAGATAGATAGATAGATAGATAGATAGATAGATAGATAGATAGATAGATAGATAGATAGATAGATAGATAGATAGATAGATAGATAGATAGATAGATAGATAACTTTTACTGTCATTTTTTACCATGGGCACAATGGCACACATTAACAATGAAATTGAGTTGCTTGCTCTCAAAGTGTACACATGCATAACACACATTTAAACATACTATGTAACAACATATGTATAGAGTAGACCTACACCCTTACATATAAGTAGCATATAAATACTAATCACTGTCCATCTTGAATAAATAACGGAAGGAGGAAGCTTTACAGTTCACAAGGTTGATACTGTATGGAACAAAACTGTGGCTGAATCTGGATGTTCTGCTTCGGATACCACAGAGCCCCCCCCTCCCAGAAGATAACAAGGAAAACAGGTCGTGAAGAGGATGTGTCGTGTAAATGAACTGTTGTAAGTCGAGGACTATCTATAAGAACTGTTCAGGGAGTGAGTCAGTAACCATTTTTGGGCACCCTTTTGGAAAAGACACTGAATCGGTGGATTCTAAAAACTGGGTGGCTTTTTGTTGTTGGTTTATTTGTCCCCCCCCCAAAAAAAAACCCCAGCCATGCAGTGCAACAGACTCAAAGGAGAGGCTTTGTTTTCTTCTAATTTATTTTATTTCAAAAGGAATAAATATTGGGGGGGGGAATCACCTTTCCCCCTTCCTTTGCAAACTGCGTGATTTGGGGCTGTTTCCGATTAAGAAGAAAGTTTGGGCTTCTGCAACGGAGGTGAAACCTGCTCAATCCATTTGATGAAAACTCGAGGGCCAGTTCTCTTTTTAATCATTCCCCCCCCCCGTTCCCCAATTCTTTTATTCATTTATTTATTATTTTTANAGGACAGAGGAATGACCCCTGTCCCGGGCCCTCCAGAGATCATTCACCAATGTGACCAATGCCGTTTCCGTGCTGTATCCCGGCCTGAAGCCCGACTGGAGCGGGTCTAGATAGACTGTTTCCTCCAGGCGCCGGGGGAATTGCTGCGCAACCACACTCTCAACAACCTTCGCCACAAAGCGAAGGTTGGAGACCGGGCAATAGTTAGCTAATACATCTGGGTCCAGGGAAGGCTTCTTAAGGAGGGGCCTCACCACCGCCTCCTTCAAGGCTACGGGGAAGACACCCTCCCGTAAAGAAGCGTTTATAATTCCCTGGAGCCAGGCTCGTGTACCCTCCCGGGCAGCCAGAACCAGCCGGGAGGGGCACAGATCCAGTAAACATGTGGTTGCATTCAGCCTCCCCAGGATCCTGTCCACGTCCTCAGGAGCCACAGAGATAGATAGATAGAGACAAACAGACACAGATAAATATGATAGATAGATAGATAAGATAGATAGATAGATAGAGATGATAGATAAATGATAGATAGACAAATGATATAGATAGATAGAAATAGATAGATAGATAGATAGATAGATAGATAGATAGATAGATAGATAGATAGATAGATAGATAGATAGATATAGACAGAGACAAACATAGATAGATAGATAGATAGATAGATAGATAGATAGATAGATAGATAGATAGATAGATAGATAGATAGATAGATAGATAGATAGATAGATAGATAACTTTTACTGTCATTTTTTACTGTGGGCACAATGGCACACATTAACAATGAAATTGAGTTGCTTGCTCTCAAAGTGTACACATGCATAACACACATTTAAACATACTATATACAACATATGTATAGAGTAGACCTACACCCTTACATATAAGTAGCATATAAATACTAATCACTGTCCATCTTGAATAAATAACGGAAGGAGGAAGTTTTACAGTTCACAAGGTTGATACTGTATGGAACAAAACTGTGGCTGAATCTGGATGTTCTGCTTCGGATACCACAGAGCCCCCCCCCTCCCAGAAGATAACAAGGAAAACAGGTCGTGAAGAGGATGTGTCGTGTAAATGAACTATTGTAAGTCGAGGACTATCTATAAGAACTGTTCAGGGAGTGAGTCAGTAAGCATTTTTGGGCACCCTTTTGGAAAAGACACTGAATCGGTGGATTCTAAAAACTGGGTGGTTTTTTGTTGTTGGTTTATTTGTCCCCCCCCCCCAAAAAAAACCCAGCCATGCCGTGCAACGGAGTCAAAGCAGAGGCTTTGTTTTCTTCTAATTTATTTTATTTCAAAAGGAATAAATATTGGGGGGGGAATCACCTTTCCCCCTTCCTTTGCAAACTGCGTGATTTGGGGCTGTTTCCGATTAAGAAGAAAGTTTGGGCTTCTGCAACGGAGGTGAAACCTGCTCAATCCATTTGATGAAAACTCGAGGGCCAGTTCTTTTTTAATCATTCCCCCCTCCCCCCTTCTCCAATTCTTTTATTCATTTATTTATTATTTTTAATGGTCTTATCTCCAGGTCTCTCTCTCTCTCTTTTTTTTTTTTTTTGCTCGGTGGCTAGCCTTGAACCGGACATGAAAGAGGTGGGTTGTTAAATCAAAGAAAATCCCTTTGCGCCTCTTTTTTTGGCTTCACCGTTTTTTTCAGCATCTGGGTTTCGACAGTGATTTACGGATAGGTTGTCCTCTCCATCTCCCCTGTCTGACGGATGGCTCTAAAGTCAGGAGAGATGCTGGTGAATGTTAACCATCACCTGAGAAAGATTCCCCAGGAAAGGGAAGGGAGGCCACTGTTTTACCTGCAACTAATAACTCTCCCGGATGAATGCCTGTCCCTCAAATCTCCAGAGCGAATACTGTCCGGGTTTATCCGTCCTATACGGCCATTATTCATTGGCTTTTTTTAAGAAAGAAAGAAAGAAAGAAAGAAAAAAAGAAAGAAAGAAAGAAAGAAAGAAAGAAAGAAAGAAAGAAAAAAGAAAGAAAGAAAGAGAAAGAAAGAAAATTGCCTTATTTAATAAAATAGAAGAAAGAAAAGCAAAATTAGAGCAGAGTAGAGTAGAGTAGAGTAGTAGAGTAGAGTAGAGTAGAGTAGAGTAGAGTAGAGTAGAGTAGAATAGGGAAGAGAAGAGAAGAGAAGAGGGCAGGAGAGGACAGGAGGGGAGGGGAGGGGAGGGGAAGAGAAAAGAGAAGAGAGTTGGAAAGGACCTTGGAGGTCATCTAGTCCAACCCCCTGCTCAGGCAGGAAACCCTACCATGTCAGACAAATGGCTCTCCAGTCTCTTCTTAAAAACTTCCAGTGTTGGAGTATTCACAACTTCTAGCGGCAAGTCGTTCCACTGGTTAATTGTTCTCACTGTCAGGAAATTTCTCCTTAGTTCTAGGTTGCTTCTCTCCTTGATGAGTTTCCATCTGTTGCTTCTTCTCCGGCCTTCAGGCGCTTTGGAGAATACCTTGATTCCCTCTTTGGGACATGCGGTTTTATTAGGAGACAATAAAGCCATAAAAGGAACAAGGCCACCAAGTCACTGGAGAGCCAGGTAATGAGAAGATGAGTGACAGCTGGATTTCAAAGCCATTTAAGACCCAAGCCAGAAGTGGCCCTGGGTAATAGCTGGTGAAATCCGTCGGGAAGAGGTTGAACATGTCCATGGTTTTTCAGCGGTTGCAATCCCCATCGTCAGAATTGGCATGGCACGCCGTCTTCTGGCGATGGGGCAAAATTCACAAATTTCTCACTTCACAATGTACACTTTGGGCTCAATTGTGGTTGTAAGTAGAGGACTACCTGTATCTTGAAAGGGTGCCAGCCCGGAGGAAGGAGATCCACTCCGGTCTTCCTCCGAGGTGCTTGACGTCACCCATCTCTTTCCTTTGACCCCCTTCTTATCCTCACAACTGCCAGGTGAGGGCAGGTAGGTCAAAAATCACCCAGAACTGTTCAAGGCTCTGGAGGAGTTCACACCTGGGTCAGCCTTGTCCTCATTTGACCTTGTTCCGCTGTGGATTTCTTGCGATGTGATCAGACTGAAGGGCACCACAATTCTGACTGCCGCCCCGTAGCGAGGAATTTATCTCTCGCATCACAAAGGACTTGATTCTTGAAATCTTGATTTCACACTGAAGTTGACAAGGCCCGCTGAAGGGCAAACATGAAACACATGTAAGTCTCCAGTTAGA
>NW_015389904.1:29121-44712 GCF_001527695.2 Protobothrops mucrosquamatus
GTGTGTGTGTGTGTGTGTGTGTTAAGTGAGATAAATGGAAAGGCCAGGGGTCAGAGCAATTAAGGGGAGGAGGGCCCGGGAGCAGATTCTGGATTCTAGCAAGGAGAAGTAAAGCGTTTCTATGCCCTGAGACCATCAGAGACCTTTGGCAAGGGTGAGCAATGAAGGGGTCTTCAACAAGTAGGGGTAGGGGGATTGAGAGGGAAGGGAGGCCCAGGGGTGCTAACCCTCAGAAAAGAGGGTTAGCACCCCTGTAGAATGCCCACAGAGGATCAGGGAAAATCCTGCCTGCATCTCTGACAAAATGATGACCTTGTGTGTAAAAAAAAACATATATATACCATACAGGATCCCAGGGGGAAAACAGAGACACCAGGAGGCGGTTCCTCTCTTAATAGCCCTCAGATTGACATATCGGCATAGGCGTAATTTCATTAAAGCCAGATTAAACATCCCGATCATACTTGCCCGCCCATATATTACAATACTGGCATCCATTCCTTATAGGAAGTTTGCAATTCATCTTTCTTTTCCTTTATTATTTTTTTTCCACCTGTGGCTCTTGAGCCATTATGCATCTTGGTAATAGATCTATAACGGATCTTGATCCATAATAGTAGATCCATAATGGATCTTGATGCATAATAATAGGCCCACACCACATCTTGACCAATTATAATATATCCACAACAGATCTTCATAATAATAGATCCACAATGGATCTTGACCAATAATAATATATCCACAACAGATCTTCATCCATAATAATAGATCCACAACAGATCTTGACCAATAATAATAGATCCACAATGGATCTTAATCCATAATAATAGATCCACAATGCATATTGACCAATAATAATAGATCCACAACAGATCTTTATCCATAATAATAGATCCACAACAGATCTTGATCAATAATAATAGATCCATAAGGAATCTTAATCCATAATAATAGATCCACAACGGATCTTCACCAATAATAATATATCCACAACACATCTTGACCAATAATAATATATCCACAACACATCTTCATCCATAATAATAGATCCACAATGGATCTTCACCAATAATAATATATCCACAACACATCTTGACCAATAATATATCCACAATGGATCTTCATCCATAATAATAGATCTGCAACAGATCTTGACCAATAATAATAGATCCACAAGGGATCTTAATCCATAATCATATATCCACAATGGATCTTGACCAATAATAATATATCCACAATGGATCTTAATCCATAATAATAGATCCACAATGGATCTTGATCCATAATAATGCATCCACAACAGATCTTCATCCATAATAATAGATCCACAGCAGATCTCGATCCATAATAATAGATCCATAATGGATCTCAATACTGGATGCGGTATTCCAAGTGTGGCCTTACCAAGGCGTTATAAAGTGGTATTAACACTTCTTCACATGATCTTGATTCTGTCCCTCTGTTAACGCAGCCTTGTGATGGAGAAGTTTCCAATTCACCTTTATTTTTCACCTGTGATTCTTAATCCCTCCTGCGCATATTAGTTACCAGTTCTTCTTCGTCAGTTGTCGGGTTCTCTTTCCATGTTCAATTAGCAATCTCCTTCGGTCGGTGGGGAAAAGATTTGGTACCTTGCCTTCAGAAGTTGTGGGTGCGCCAACACTGGAGGTTTTTAAGAGGAGATTGGAAGAGAACAGGGGGTTGGACTAGAAGACCTCCAGGGTCCCTCCCAACTCTGGTATTCTGCATTCTGTGTCTCCTGGATCCATCAGAGCTGATCAGCCTTGTCAAGACGAAGCCAGCAAAAGGTCAGGGTGGGCAGGAGGTTGTGGCAGGAGTTCCCTTGTCGGCAAACATGGGGCTGATAAAGAAAACACTCGTATATCTGACACGTTGTCAACTCTTGGTGTTTGCTTACAGCTGGTGCCCCTGTTTCTGCTCCGTCTTGTTTCTGGTCCCAGGAAGGGTGCCGTGAGTTAAAAGTACTTTCTTCGCCCCATCGAGTCAAGTGGTGTGAACTCCCACTTGTCTCAGGGACCACATTCCTGGGGAAAGAGTCAGCTCCTGGATGGGGCTTCTCAAAGTTGCACGTTCCTCGGCTCCTGAGCACACGGGGGCCAGGACCCCTTGGATAACCCTGGCTTTTTGAGCTGATAATGAAAAAAAAAAATGCAGCTCAACCTTTGGCCTCATCTTAGTCCGGCTAGGAAGCCTTTGAGGTTGGCGGCTCCAGGAATTTTATTTTTTGTTTCGTTTTTTGAAACGGTTTTTCTCTCTCTTTTTTTGTCCTTCTACCTTGGATGGATTGTAATAATAATAATAATAATAATAATAATAATAATAACAACAACAACAACAACAACAACAATAATAACAACCCGTGTCAAGCATCAGCGCCAGCCAATTTGAATGTTCAGTTGAATAATAATAATAATAATAATAATAATAACAACAACAACAACAACAACAACAACAATAATAATAATAGTAATAAAGTTGGAAGGGACCTTGGAGGTCATCGAGTCCAACCCCCTGCTCAGGCAGGAACCCTACACCATTTCAGACAAATGGCTGTCCAGTCTCTTCTTAAAAACCTCCAGTGTTGGAGCATTCACCACTTCTGGAGGCAAGTTGTTCCACTGGTTAATTGTTCTGACTGTCAGGAAATTTCTCAAAAGGGGATCACGTGATCCCCGGGACACTTCAACCATTGTTAACACAGGCCCGTTGAATTTTGATAAAGTGACCACGGGGATGCTGCCACGGTCGTAAGCATGAAAAGTGGTCATAAGTCACTTTTTTCAGTGGCGTTGTAACTTCGAAAGGTCGCTAAATGAACGGTTGTAAGTCGAGGATTATGTAAGTATAGAACAGGGGTAGGCAACCTTGGCTCTTTTATGACTCGTGGACTTCAACTCCCAGAATTCCTGAGCCAGCCATGCTGAGGAGAAATGGAGAAGTTGCCAAGCTGAGCCAGGCCGGCTCAGGAATTCTGGGAGTTGAAGTCCACGAGTCATAAAAAAGCCAAGGTTGCCTATCCCTGGTATAGGGTTTCCTACCTGAGCAGGGGGTTGGCCTAGTCCAGGGGTAGGCAACCTTGGCTCTTTTATGACTGGTGGACTTCAACTCCCAGAATTCCTGAGCCAGCCATGCTGAGGAGAAATGGAGAGGTTTCCATGCTGAGCCATGCCGGCTCAGGAATTCTGGGAGTTGAAGTCCACCAGTCATAAAAGAGCCAAGGTTGCCTACCCCTGGTATAGAAGAAGTCCTCCTAAGTGAAAACAAGGAGCTATTCAGGAGTAAGATTGTCACCATCCCTGTGACGTGTTGGTGACCTTGGTGCTTTTTCCCTCCCGGCAGCGTGTCAGCCCAGATTGCCACATATTTGGTACACGAAAGTAAGGACGGTCAAGCAGGGTGTAGCAAAAAATACACACTCCGGTTGTGAAATCAAGAACGTTACACGGATGTTCATCAGAGTGGATGAATCAGAGAGATGGTAGTCATTATTACTGGGAAGTCTCGCAATGAAGCAACTGCAAAATATTCTTAGAGAGGATTGTCTCTGGAGATTCTCCAGGTCACGGTTATCCCAAAAGTGTCTTTTTTTTTCCCCCCAAAAGGCAACTGGACTTTGTTTTTCCTTGAAGACGTTTCGCTTCGCCCGCAAGGAGCTTCTTCAGTTATTACTGCTTTATAAAACCCTAGTGAGGCCACAGCTGGAATACTGCAGACAATATTGGTCACCATATCACAAAAAAGATGTTGAGAGTTTGGAAAAAATTCAGAGAAGAGCTACTAAGATGATCCAAGGCCTGGAGACCAAAACATACGCAGAACGGCTGCGGGACTTGGGCTTGGCTAGCCTAAAGAAAAGAAGAAACAGGGGAGACATGATAACAGACTTCCAGTATCTGAGGGGCTGCCACAAAGAAGAGGGGGTCACGTTGTTCTCCAAAGCACCAGAGGGAAGGACAAGAAACAATGGTTGGAAATTGATCAAAGAGAGAAGCAATCTGGAATTAAGGAGAAACTTCCTGACAGTGAGGACAATTAACCAGTGGAACAGCTTGCCTCCAGAAATCGTGGGCGCTCCATCACTGGAGATTTTTAAGAAGAGACTGGACATTCACCTGTCTGAGACGGTATAGGTCAGGGGTAGTCAACCTTGGCTCTTTTATGACTCGTGGACTTCAACTCCCAGAATTCCTGAGCCAGCTAAGCTGGCTCAGGAATTCTGGGAGTTGAAGTCCACGAGTCATAAAAGAGCCAAGGTTGACTACCCCTGGTATAGGTCCTCCTGCTTGAGCAGGGGGCTGGACTAGAAGATCTCCAAGGTCCCTTCCAGCTTCTATTCTATTCTATTCTATTCTATTCTATTCTATTCTATTCTATTCCATATTCTATTCTTAGAGGGAAGCTTGGTAAGTTCACGGAAGCTGTTTTTAAAGGTGTGTGCTTGGCTCTTCCATCCTGTCAAGCTGCTGGTTGTCCTTTGAATGACGAAATGGCTGCGTTGCCGAAATGTGTCTTATTCAGTCGGAGAGGAATGTTCCCAACCACCTTGATGTATAAGGGCTGCCGGTGGTTCTGTTTTTGATCAGCAATTCCTGCTACGCTTTTTTTAAACAGATTTTTTCAGTGAATCTTCATAATTTTTTTAAAAAAAGTAAGTTGCTTCAATGCAGTGCCTTATTTATGATTCTTGGGGTGGGGAGGGGTCTTTTCCTCCAGCTTTCCTAGGAATAAAAGAAGAAAGTAATAAAATAACATAGAACAGGGGTGGGGAACCTTGGCTCTTTTATGATTCGTGGACTTCAACTCCCAGAATTCCTCAGCCAGCATGGCTCAGCATGGAAACCTCTCCCTTTCTCCTCAGCATGGCTGGCTCAGGAATTCTGGGAGTTGAAGTCCACGAGTCATAAAAGAGCCAAGGTTGCCTACCCCTGGTAGAGGGTCTCCTGCTTGAGCTGTTCTGCTTTCTTGGGTGGTTCGTTGAAGTGGGTCCTTACACTGTCTCACTTAGCAACGGAAAGTTTGGACTCAATTTTGGTCATAATTCAAGGACTGCCTGTAGTCTGGAGCACTTCTTGGAAGTCTGCAGTGCCCTGGAAGTTTCCATTCTTTTACCTTTGAGTAAGAAGTAGGATCAGTCCTGGGATGGCGACCAGTGCTTGGCTCAGCAGGGAAACCTCTCCCTTTCTCCTCAGCATGGCTGGCTCAGGAATTCTGGGAGTTGAAGTCCACCAGTCATAAAAGAGCCAAGGTTGCCTACCCCTGGTATAGGGCGGTGATGGCGAACCTTTTAGAGACCGAGTGCCCAAACTGCAACCCAAAACCCACTTATGCATCGTTGGGTGCCGGGTGGGTGTGGCCCATTGGGTGGGCATGGCTGCGGTGGTAGCGGCAGACTGGGTGGGACTAAAAAGTTCAATCAATCAATTCCAACTTTGCAAGAACTTTTTTTTCCCGCGAGAAGTTGAAATTGACTGATTGATTGAACTTTTTTTTTTTTTTTTTTTGCACATGGCAACGGAGGCCTAAAGCGAAAAGGGTTTATAAAACCCAGCTGAAGGCCTAGGACTGGGGCGACGGCGTGTGTGCCCACAGAGAGGGCTCTGAGTGCCGCCTCTGGCACCCGTGCCATAGGTTCGCTACCACTGGTATAGGGTTTCCTGCCTGAGCAGGGGTTTGGACTAGATGACCTCCGAGATCCCTTCCAACTTTATTATTATTATTATTATTATTATTATTATTATTATTATTATTATTATTATTATTATTATTACTATTACTATTACTATTACTATTACTATTACTATTACTATTTCCCTTTAGATCTGTTTTGGTGGCGAAGGGACGCGTACAAAGCTTTATTCAATAAACGAGATTTTTCCCTCCTGTTTCTCAGCACAGGGTCATCTTTATACAGTCTCCCATAACATCATTCCAAAGGATTACAGGGATTTCTCTGCCATGTGCTTTCAGTTCTGGCCTTGAGTCTTCAGGCATGTTCAAGTTTCTGATCCTAAATCATTCAGCCTTGTGTTTGCCCCAAAAAAGGGACGCTCCTCTCCCGCGTCTCCCATCCCCAGCAGAAAAGCTGAATTGACTTCCCAACAAGTAAATTTGACTTTTAAAAGACTTTTGTTCCTTCTTTTCCTTTCTTTTCTTCCTTCCTTCCTTCCTTTCCGCCTCGTTCTCCCTCTTAAGGCAAACCCATCACAATAGAACATTTGTAATCCGGATGGAAACTCTGGATGAGGATCATCAGCTCCTTGTTTACGCGCTCGGCTCAGACCACACCACAGATTAAAGGCTGCTTTATTAGCCTCCGGTGGCCTCAAATTTATCATTTTTCCATCTGATAAGAAGCGCAAAATCTTCCCCCAAGAAGCTCCAGTTAATATGAAATATGAACTGCAAATATGAATTTCAGATCTGGCTTAACCCAACAGGAATCTCCGACTCAAACTCTCTTCCATTGCAAAAAAAAAAAAAAAAAAAGGCCTCGTTCTTATCCAGTCCGTTTTTATTTCATTTTATCATATTTTATTAATCAAATTTACACCCCGCCCACCACCCCATCCAAGACTCTGAACGGTTTTCAGATAAAACCACCTAAAAGAAATAGAATTAAAGCAGACTGAAGAATAATTGGGTATGTCTAGTTTAACGAAGAGAAGGACGAAGGGGGACATGATAGCAGTGTTCCAGTATCTCAGAGGCTGCCCCAAAGAAGAGGGAGTCAAGCTATTCTCCAAAGCCCCTGAAGGCAGGACAAGAAGCAACGGATGGAAACTAATCAAGGAGAGAAGCAACCTAGAACTAAGGAGAAGCTTCCTGTCAGTGAGGACAATTAACCAGTGGAACCACCTGCCTCCAGAAGCGGTGAATGTTCCAACACTGGAAGTTTTTAAGAAGAGACTGGACAGCCATTTGTCCGAAATGGTGTAGGGCTTCCTGCCTGAGCAGGGGTTTGTAATACCATCAAACATCCACATCTGCCTATCCCAGGTCCTTGGGAAGGACTCGGTAGGTAGACAAAAATGCCAAATCCAGTCTGAACATCTGGCTGACTGTGCGATGATCATCTATATGGCTAAAACATATAAGGAACGGTTGCTGGAATTGGGTATGTCTAGTTTAACAAAGAGAAGGATGAGGGGGGACATGATAGCAGTCTTCCAATATCTCAGGGGCTGCCACAAAGAAGAGGGAGTCAAGCTATTCTCCAAAGCGCCTGAAGGCAGGACAAGAAGCAACGGGTGGAAACTAACCAAAGAGAGAAGCAACCTAGAACTAAGGAGAAACTTCCTGACAGTTAGAACAATTAACCAGTGGAACAACCTGCCTCCAGAAGTTGTGAATGCTCCAACACTGGAGGTTTTTAAGAAGAAACTGGACAGCCATTTGTCCGAAATGGTGTAGGGTTTCCTGCCTGAGCAAGGGGTTGGACTAGAAGACCTCCAAGGTCCTTTCCAACTTTATTATTATTATTATTATTATTATTATTATTATTATTATTATTATTATTATTATTATTATTATTATTATTATTATTATTATTATTATTATTATTATTATTATTATTATTATTATTATTATTAAACAAGAGCAGGGTTAAAAAGACTAGTTAAAAAGTTTAATAGAAGTGGAGAGAAAGGCCTCAAGCCACCAGCCAACCAGGGTTGTGTGCCACTCTTTGTTTCAGACTGCACAACCCCAGAACGACACGTGGAGTAACTTCTGAGTACTTTCATTATTATTGTTCGCCTACAGACAGAATCTTGCCACATTAAACAACTATCTGCATATCTACAGATATACTCTGCGAACCTGAGAGTTGGACCATAAGGAAGGCTGAGGGCTGAAGAATTGGTGCTTTCGAATTGGGGTGCTGGGAGGAGATTCTTGAGGGTCCCTTGGACTGCAAGGAAATCAAATCAATCCACCCTGATGGAAATCAACCCTGGCTGTTCTTTGGAAGGACGGATACGGAAGTGAAACATTTGTTAAGTGAGCTTTGCCCCATGTTACGACTTTTCTTGCCGCTGTTGCTAAGTGTATCACTGCCGTTAAGTTAATAACATGGTCGTTAAGTGAATCTGGTTTCCCCATTGATTTTGCTTGTCAGAAGGTCGCAGGACCCCAGGACGTTGTAGCTGTCATAAATATGAGTCAGTTGCCAATACCCGAATTCCGATTACGGGACCATCGGGATGCTGCAACAGTAGTTGTAAGTGTGAAAACCAGCCGTACGTCACTTTTTTCAGTAACTTCGAATTGTCACTAAATGAACTGTTGTAAGTGGAGGACTGCCGGTACTTTGGCCACCTAAGGAGGAAAGAGGACTCCTTGGAAAAGGCCCTTAATTGTTCACATCTCACTTAACCATCATCTTGCTTAGCAACAGAAATTCTGTGTCAAGAATAAAACTTTGGCAGCTATGTGCCTCTTGGTTTCGACTTGCCATTAGAGTTAAGGGGTGGTGGTGTTGCCTTAAACATGTTTTGATGGAGAAATGAAACCTCTACGATTCTGCTGAAGACAGTGAGAGCCTGAAACCTTTCCAAGGACACCGCAGCGGGTGTGGAGTAGAAGCGGACGGTTCCCATAACAAAATGAAATTGTTTACATGGATTACAGGAGAAGTTGGGGGTTTGACCGAGGAAATTATTGTTTAATTCTATGAACTGGTACAGGGGTGTCAAACTCAATTTCATTGAGGGCTGCATCAGCATTGCAGTTGCCCTCAGGGGGCCGGGTGGGTGTGGCCAGGGTGGGTGCAGCCTAATGGGTGGGCGTGGATGGAGTGGGTGTGGCCTACTGGGTGGGCATGGCCAGCTCTACATCGTTTGCGTCAAGGGTGCCTGTGGGGCCTGGGCAGGAGTGGGACAGATCTGAGGGTCTCTGGCAGAAGGGGGTGGGACCGGGGCAAGCGCCAAGGCATGGTCCATTTCTTCATTCCTCACAAAGGGTGACACCTCCCCAGCAGGCACCCAGGGGGCGGGGACGACACAGCAGGGGCTGGTTCCTCGCTGTTTCCAGACGGCCTTGTGGAGCTAAGACTGAATGCGTTTCAGCATAGATGGCCACCACAAAATTGTACATTGGCTCCCGGCCGGCCTGGGCCAGGGCCAAAGCAGCGGGGGCCGTTCCCTCACTGTTTCCAGGATGGCTTCGCGGGCCACATGAAACCACTTCGCGGGCTGCATCCGGCCCCCGGGCCTTGTGTTTGACATGTCTGAACTAGTGTCTCAGAGTTAGTTTTGCTTCAACATTACCATGCCATGTATTCAATAAACAGTACGATTTTCAGAAACGGAACGAACCTGGAGTTTTATTTGGATCCTCGAGCTGGGTGTTTGACATTCTGGTTCCCATTGCGGTCGTAAGTCAAGGACTGCCTATTGCTTATTTTGCTAACTTGGTTGCTAGCACGACCAAACCAAACCTTATTTCCTTTTTTTTTTTTTTTTTGGTACGCTGACTAATGACCGAAGAATCGTAAGCCATGCAAATTCTGATGAGTTGTTATAAAGTGAAACGGGCGCCCCCGGTAATTAATTTTTTAGCCACTCTTTGACAGTTCAGAAATGTCAGGAAAGCCCGCAGGGTGTGGAGGAGAGACAGAGAGAGAAATTCTGAAGTTTCCGTGAAATGCACGGCTTTCCTGTCTGCGTCAGCGTTTTACGTGCCTAGTTTTCTGCCTCTTGGATGATGACAAATTAGAAATGTATAATTAAGAAAGCCCAGCCTTTGCCAAAAGGAAGCGGCCAGAGCCAGCTGGGGCCTTGGAGAACGGGAGAGACATGCCCGTCGTGAAATCTTCTTGGGCTTCACCAGTTTTGCTGGGCATGTTTTGCTGCTGCTGTTTTGCTGGGCATGTCAGCCAGCTTCGCTTCTCCCTTTTCCCTCTGAAATCAGGGGAAAAAAATGACTGGGAAAATCTGTAAGGCGGAGAATTCACCAAACAAGGAAAAAGGAAGTCGGATTTCACAAAGAATGAGACACGCTTCAGGTTTTCATCGGGAGCTGAACGGGAGACGTTGCCCAGGAAGCTAACTTGAAAATAAGTTTATATAGTATTGTTGCTGTTTATCCAGCCACAGCGTTTTTCAGTTGGTAACTTTAGGATGGGAGGACATCAAGTCCCATAATTCCCCAGCCAGTATCCTTTAAGATGGGTGGGCTTCAGGTCCCAGAATTCCCCAGCCAGCATCCTTTAAGATGGGTGGACTTCAACTCCCAGAATTCCCCAGCCAGCATCCTGGAGAATTCAACTCCTAGAATTCCCCAGCCAGCGTGCTTTAAATTGGGTGGAAACAGCAAAATGAAAGCATTGATATCATGTCCCAAGTTGGCTTGTCGGTGGCCATTCTGAAGGAGTCTTGAGATGAGCAAAAGGATCAGAACCAAGTGATGGGCAAAACTAAGAATAGAAGAGGATCTTTGTAGCTCAGCGTTGAATTGTGGGGTCCTTGGTGCTCTCTGAGCTTGGTGGTTTTCTTGCAGACGTTTCCTGACCCAACTAGGTAACATCATCAGTGGTGGGAGGGAGAGAGGTTTGTGGAGAGGAGGAGGAAGAGGAGGAGGAGGAGGAGGAGGAGGAGGAGGACGACGACGACGACGACGACGACGACGACTCTGGGGTCCTTGGTGCTCTCTGAGCTCAGTTGTTTTCTTGCAGATGTTTCATGACCCAACTAGGTAACATCATCAGTGCTAGAAGGGAGGGGGTTTGTGGAGAGGAGGAGGACGAGGAGGCCAACTGTGGGGTCCTTTGTGCTCCTGAGCTTGATGGTTTTCTTGCAGACCCAACTAGGTAACATCAACAGTGCTACAAGGAAGTGAGGTTTGATCTCTGTTTATATACCAGTGGTTTGTTGTGTCAGGGTTGGGAAGGTGTTGCTTTCTTCCTGATGGCTCCTTGAATAGGCTTTTGTCTTCTGCTTGATTGTTTCTCTGTGTTGGCAGCTCCTTGACTGGGGTATTGTTTGCTTCTTGATTGCAGGTCTAGTGTTAGTCTTAGTGTTAATCTATGCTTATCTATCTGTTGATTGCTGGCGAGGAGATTTTGTGAACAGAAGAGTTGGAAGGGACCTTGGAGGTCATCTAGTCCAACCCCCTGCTCAGGCAGGAAACCCTACACCATTTCAGACCAATGGCTGTCCAGTCTCTTCTTAAAAACCTCCACTGTTGGAGCATTCACCGCTTCTGGAGGCAGGTTGTTCCACTGGTTAATTGTCCTCACTGTCAGGAAGTTTCTCCTTAGTTCCAGGTTGCTTCTCTCCTTGGTTAGTTTCCATCCGTTGCTTCTTGTCCTGCCTTCAGGTGCTTTGGAGAATAGCTTGACTCCCTCTTCTTTGGGGCAGCCCCTGAGATATTGGAAGACTTGCTATGCTGTCACTCCCAATCCTTCTCTTCGTTAGACTAATGATGAAAACAGAAGGACGGAGTGATGGAAACAAATGGGTGGGTTCTGATCTCATCCACACCTTAGCTTCCAAAATCACGGCTTCCGGGAGACCGTTATGTACAGGGGGTCCCTGAGTTACAAGCCTTTGTTGAGCGACCGTTTGAAAAAGCCCTGGAAAAACCAGTCACCACACAGGCATTTAAAAGGTTTAACAAAATGGAGGCGGTGAAAATAAATTCACACTTTCAAGCAAATTCCCAACCCTCTTATTTGGCTTTTAATGAATATTGTAGCTCAAGAGTAATGAGATTGGGAAACAGATGTGAACAGAAAAAAAAAAAGATCAAATGGTCAAAAGAAAGCGACATAACCTGAGCTTGGAAGGTCCCAAGAAATTACAAATTGTTTTGAATTTGAAAGAAGAAACAGCAGGAGGAGGAGGAGGAAGAAGAGGAAGAGGAGGAGGAGGAGGAGGAGATTCACACACATGGAGGGCCCAGGGCTTAGCTGTGGAGATTAAACAGAGCAATATTTTCCTTTTTTTTTATCCTTTCCGCCTAAATTCTCTGTGTGATCAAAATGGCTGCTTTGATGGCTGGACACCAATGGCTGGGAGACCAAACGGAAATGCTTATTGCCGTTTAAGATTTACTACAGGTAGTCCTTGACTTACGACCACAGCTGAGCCCCAAATTTCCGCAGCTAAGCAAGACGGGTTGAGTGAGTTTTGGCCCTTTTTACAACCTTCCCTGCCCCCGTTGTGAAGTGAATCGCTGCAGTTGTTAAGTTAGGGACACGGTTGTGAAGTGAATCTGGCCTCCCCATTGACTTTGTTCACCAGAAGGCCACAAAAGGGTGATCACGTGACCCCCAGGACATTGCAACCGTCATAAGTACATGCCAGTTGCCAAGCATCCTAAAATTGGTGCTTTGGAAAATAGGATGACCTCTCCCCCCTCTTCTTTATGAAACCCCCTCAAATACTGGAAGACTACTATCATGCTATCCAGAGGCAAAGGATGGAAACTAACCAAGGAGAGAAGCAACCTACAACTAAGGAGGAATTTCCTGACAGTTAGAACAATTAATCAGTGGAACAACCTGCCTCCAGAAGCGGTGAATGCTCCAACACTGGAAGTTTTAAAGAAGAGACTGGACAACCATTTGTCTGAAATGGTATAGGACAGGGGTAGGCAACCTTGGTTCATTTATGACTCGTGGACTTCAACTCCCAGAATTCCTGAGCCAACATGGGGGGAACTATGGCCCCTTCATGACTCGTGGACTTCAACTCCCAGAATTCCTGAGCCAGCATGGCACAGCATGGAAACCTCTCCCTTTCTCCTCAGCATGGCTGGCTCAGGAATTCTGGGAGTTGAAGTCCACGAGTCATAAAAGAGCCACGGTTGCCTACTACTGATCTAGGCCAGGGGTAGGCAACCTTGGCTCTTTTATGACTCGTGGACTTCAAATCCCAGAATTCCTGAGCCGGCATGGCTCAGCATGGAAACCTCTCCCTTTCCTCTCAGCATGGCTGGCTCAGGAATTCTGGGAGTTGAAGTCCACGAGTCATAAAAGAGCCACGGTTGCCTACCCCTGGTATAGGGTTTTCTGCCTGAGCAGGGGGTTGGACTAGATGACCTCCAAGGTCCCTTCCAACTCTATTGTTGTTGTTGTTGTTGTTGTTATTATTATTATTATTATTATTATTATTATTATGTCACACCTATTCCTTCTCTTCGTTAGACTAATCCCCACAACTGTTCATCGTACCCTTTATCCTCCGGTCCCCTAATCATCTTGGTCGCTCTCGGTGCTGTTTCTTTTTTCTTTTTTTCTCTTCTCAGCACACACAAAAATAAATTAATTAATCCACACGCTATCAGAGGAAACATCAGTTTACTTTTTGAAAGCGTTGGTTGGTCTGAATTTATTTTCCTTTCCCCCGATTCCAAGTTTGGGGATGCCTTTTTGAACAGGGCTCCCCTGATTGACCACGGCAGCCCCTTCCTCTTTCCCTGTTCAGGAACGGCTCCATGTGAAAAAAAAAAATCACAGTTGCTTTTCATCAATCATCTTTCCTTTTTTTTTTTTTTTTTGCTTCACCATTTGAGTTGGGGGGGGGGAGAAATAACAGTACGGCAGCAACTGTTTTTATGTTTAGTCTGGGTTTTTCGCATGGATAAGCCGCGAGACCAAAAGAATAGCTTGTCATTTTGGTGGAAAGCCAGATTTTATTTTTTATTTTTTTTTGCCAAGGCAAAAAAACGCAAGGGGATTTTAAGTAATGAGACATTTTACATTGGGGGGGGGGATTGTGGTGGGGGGAAGACGTGTGGATTGTCCAGCAAACACGCTTTGTCCCAGCCCATTGCTCTCCATCCATCCGTGGGTTTTTCTCCGACTGTCAAAAATGATGGAAGCTTTATTTAGGCACGGAGCATCTGAGATTCATTTAACCTTGTAGTGGTGATGCTTCTGTGTGTACATCCATCTCTGGGCATTTTAAACCAAGACTTTGGTTGAACTTTTGAACTGTTGACTAGACCGTCTCTCCGTTTTCACAGATCCTTTGAGATCTGAGAAACCACTGGAGCTCCTGAATAAGAGGACTTATAGGAGTCCCGTATACATGTCCATTAAAGTGTTATACTTTATACATTATTTTACGTGATTATACATTATACGTGGCCAGTAATGTATTCTTACCTGTTCTGTTCTGTTCCATTTCTATTCTATTCCATTCTTTGCCTCCAGAAGTTGTGGATCCTCCAACACTGAAGAAATTGGACAGCCATTTGTCTGAAATGGTATAGGCTTCCTGCCTGAGCAGGGGGTTGGACTAGATGACCTCCAACTTTATTATTCTGTTATTCTGTTCTGTCCTGTTCTGTTCCATTTCTACTCTGTTCTGTTCCTTATTCTATTCTATTCTACTCTACTCTACTCTACTCTACTCTACCCTACCCTACCCTACCCTACCCTACTCTACTCTACTCTACTCTACTCTACTCCATTCCATCCCATTCCATTCCATTCCCTGTTCTGTTCTGTTCTGTTCCATCTTCTCTTCTCTTCTCTTCTCTTCTCTTCTCTTCTCTTCTCTTCTCTTCTCTTCTCTTCTCTTCTCTTCTCTTCCATTCCATTCCATTCCATTCCATTCCATTCCATATTCTATTCTATTCCATTCCATTCCACTCCACTCCAATGTATTTCATTTCTACTCTACTCTGCTCTGCTCTGCTCTACTCTACGCTTTACACCCACTTCTCCATGGTGGACATTTTTTTCATTTTGCACTTACTTCCTGCCCTAAACTCTATGTAAATGCAACAGGTTAAAAGTTTTATTCCTTGATCTGTCATGGTTAGGAACTGCCCATTTCAGAATGCAGAATGTAGTTACAGAATTGGAAGGGAAGGGACCTTGGAGGTCCTCTCGTCCAATCCCCTGCTCAAGCAGGAGACTCTGTACCATTCTGGACAAGTGGCTCTATCACTTCTTCTTATAAAACCCCCCAGCGATGGAGCACTTCCACTAATTAATTGCATCTCCCTCACAACCATGAGCTGGATGACGGAGAATCTCCATAGGCATCCCGATGGATAAAACTCTGATTTTTCTCTCCAAGTGGCAACTGGACACCATTATAGAGACTCAGGAGAGGATGGCAGTAAATATGTCATCAATTCCCCCCCCCCTTGTATTGATCTCCTTGGATCAGCCTGCAGGAATGTCACCATCCTCTGCTCTGGGACCAGCTGTTGTGTCATGGCAAGTCGTAAATTAAGAGGCCAAATGACAGGAAGCTTTCAGAGGAGAGACAGAAATGTCTGGACTGGCCATGTTGGCCTTTTCATCACGTTCAGCTGAGAGCCAATTAATCTTTTAGATAGATAGATAGATAGATAGATAGATAGATAGATAGATAGATAGATAGATAGATAGATAGATAGATAGATAGATAGATAGATAGATAGATAGATAGATAGATAGATAGATAGATAGATAGATAGATAGATAGATAGACAGACAGATAGATAGACATGATAGATAGATAGACATGATAGATAGATAGATAGATAGATAGATAGATAGATAGATAGATAGATAGATAGATAGATAGATAGATAGATAGATAGATAGATAGATAGATAGATATGAGG
>NW_015389904.1:45874-51364 GCF_001527695.2 Protobothrops mucrosquamatus
TAATAATAATAATAATAATAATAATAATAATAATAATAATAATAATAATAATAATAATAATCAGAATAATCAGAATAATCAGAATAGACGAGAAAGAACTGGAGAAGATAACAAAATACAAAGACCTACAAATAGAACTAGAAAGACTGTGGCAAGAAGAAGAAGGAGAAGAAGGAGAAGGAGATGTTGTTGTTGTTGTTGTTGTTGTTGTTGTTGTTGGAAGGGACTCTGGACGCTGGCTGAGGAATTCTGGGAGTTGAAGTCCACAAGTCATAAAAGTTTGAAGACCCCTGGTCTATCCTATTCTATTCATTTCAACCCTAAGCTTTACATATTCTCCTTCGCTGAATGAATATCTGGGACGGTGTGTTTTGTGTGACCGGCTGCAAAACATTTCCCCCTCTTAATGAAACAGTCCCGTCACGTCAACTTCTGGATTGTGGGCCTTCAGCTCGCAGCCAGACACGACCACCTGCAAATCGGTGCTGGTGTTAGCAGTTTTCACCCTGCCAGAATCTGGATCCAGATGGCTTTGCCTTTTGAAGTCGCTTCCCCGATGTTAAATGTTAACTGTAATTTGGTTTGGCCCGAAATGAGCGTGGTGCATTCTTTCCTGTCTGCATGATCATAAGGTCCGCGTCTCGGGCCAGCTACACTAGCCACGACCTACAGCTTCAAACCCTTTGTATTCCCGACGACTTCCTTTCGGAAGAACAGCGAAAAACACGCAAAATATGAATTCCAGGTGTGACATTTTGAGGGGAGGAGGAGGAGGAGGAGGCAGTTTGAGGAGTTGGCGGAATCCAGGTGGAGAAAGTCAACATCTCGGAGTCGACTGTATGAAATGTTAAATCGGTTGTGCCTCCAGGTGGGGCAACTTTTAAGAGGTTTGGACTTCGAGGCCCAGAATTCTCCAGCTGGCCACATCTGGAGGGCTCCCTATTGGGAAATAGAGTAGCAAACAAGCCCATCTAGGAGAAAAGCTTATCCTGGCTCTGATGGCGATGTCCTTATTTTATTTATTTATTAAATTTATTTGCCTCCTATCTCGCCTTGGGGCCAGTCTAGGCAGGAACTTTAGCTATACTCTTTGATTATGAAAAGTT
Source organism: Protobothrops mucrosquamatus (assembly GCF_001527695.2). Taxonomy (NCBI): domain Eukaryota; kingdom Metazoa; phylum Chordata; class Lepidosauria; order Squamata; family Viperidae; genus Protobothrops; species Protobothrops mucrosquamatus. The sequence goes on from NW_015389904.1 coordinate 46,981, forward strand.
TCTCAAAAGAAGGGAGGGAGGGAGATAGGAGGAATCCTTTTCTTTCCTCCACCCTTCCTTCCTTCCTCCCTCCTTCCTTCCTTCCTTCCTTTCTTTCTTCCTTCCTTCCTTCCTTCCATGCACTTTTCATAGCAAGGAAGGAGGGAGTGAGATAGGAGAAAGGGAGGGAGGGAGAAAGGAAAGAGGGCAGGAGGGAGGAGAGGGAGGGAGATAGGAGGAATTCTTTTCTTTCCTCCAATCTCTTTCCTTCTTTCCTTCTTTCCTTCCCTCCCTCCTTCCTTCCTTCCATGAACTTTTCATAGCAAGGAAGGAGAGGGAGTGAGATAGGAGAAAGGGAGGGAAAGAGGAAGGAAGGAAGGAAGGAAGGAAGGAAGGAAGGAAGGAAGGAAGGAAGGAAGGAAGGAAGGGCCAACTTTTTCAGTGCAAAGACAGGCTGGCTTTTGAGCAACATATTGGGAGCCCTTTCCACAAATTAATAAAGAGAGCAAGCCAGGAGAGGCCTTAATTTAAATTATAATTTCATTAATGCTACATACTTAAATGAATGAATGTGAGTTGATACATGTCTACAACATGCACTCAGTCTTTTTTTTAAAAAAAGACTTCTTGCTTTAAAATTAACTTTCTCGGGTAATTTCTATACACACAAACACAAACACACCCACACATACACATATAATCATCCATGTCATCTTCTCTGCTTCCACCAAAGGGACTATAATTTCTTCTCGTTCCACACATCCCAATCGATCTGGACATGGATGGGTCATGAGTGCTTGTATGCTCTTTTAAAAATAAAAATAAAATAAAACACCATTGGCCAACTGTATGGAAATAATTGCTAAATTTGGAGAAATAAGAAGCTGACTGAAATTAGTTGCCCCAGTACAATATTGTGATCACTTTCAGATTCCCATCGAAGACAGATAGTCCTCGGCTTACAATCGCAATTGAAGCCAACATTGTCATTGACAAGCAAGACAGTTTTGTCCCATTTTATGAGCTGCAGTGAACCACTGCAGTTGTTGAGTTTTTAACACGGTTGTTAAGTGAATCTGGCTTATCAGAAGGTTGCAAAAGGGGATCACGTGAGCCTGGGGACGCCGCAACTGTCATAAATACGAGTCAGTTGCCAAGCATCCGAATTTTGATCACGTGGCCATGGGGAGGCTGCAACGGTCATAAGTGTGAAAAACGGTCCTAAGTCACTTTTTATCCAGTGCCATTGTAACTTTGAACGGTCACTAAACAAATAAGTCGAGGACCACAACATTTTGGTTTTGATTCTGAGCCTTCTTTATTGTTATTACTATAATTTCAACATGTGCCGCTGCATCGAATATAGGACGATGGCCCTAGAGCAGGGGTCTGCAACCTGTGGGCCTCAGTCCGGTAGCGGGCCGTGGCCTGTTGGACACTGGGCTGCGGGACAGGCTGGCCAGTGTGCATGCGTCTGCGTGCATACCCCCTCACTTGCGCTAGCGCCGCGGCCGTGGGACGCAAAAATGGGACACCACCCGACGGGGTATAAAAATGGGCCACTGCTGCGCCTCGGGGTGTGAAAATGGGACACCGCCGCACCTCGGGGCATGAAAACGGGACGCCGCCACACCATGGGATGCGAAAATGGGTGCTGCCACACCGCAGGGCGCAAAAACGGGCCACCGCCAGACTACAAGGTGCAAAAATGGATGCCACCACATTGTGGAGCACAGAAACGGGCCACCAGTGTGCTGTGGGGTGCATAAATGGGGCACTGCCACACCACGGGGCACAAAAACGGGCCGCCGTCACACTGCAAGGCACACAAATGGCCTCTGCCGTGTCGCGGGGTGTAGCAACAAGGCGTTGCACCATGCAAGAATGGGGCAGAGCTAGTGAGTATCATGCGGGTGCTAGCCCTGCCCCATTTGCAGCACACATGTGCTCGCGGCCCTGTGTGCACGCGCACGTACGCTTGTAAAATGCTTCCCCCTCCCCTTTCCTCCGGTCCGTCAACCGACAAAGGTTGGTGACCTCTGCTCTAGAGAATGACTAAAATTTGATACACAACCGTCCTTTATTAAAGCAACCTTAAAAAAATCTGGTCCAATCTGTGAGTATTACTGCCCTTCTGGGATCAGGATAAAGAATAATTAAATCTCTTTATGTATTCTGAGGCCAGAAAGTTGACACGGCTTTTTCATATTTTTCTCGGCGACTAAGAGGGGTAATCAAATAATCTGTCAGAGGTATTGATCATGCAATTCTAAATTTGTGTGATATATCACAGGGGCCTTTTGTGATTAGAGAATAGCCAGCGATTTATTATTTCTTTTTTAAAAAAAAAAACAAAACCAAAAACCGGGAAGTCATCTGTCTTGTGGTATTTATCTTGTGGCTCAAGACAGTTTTTCCTTCTAATAAGCCGCAAATTTTGATGACTTGCCATTTTTTGGACACTGAGTAAAGCGGTATTTTTCCTTCTCCCCTTCTTTATTCCCTGCTCGGATCTCCTTGCAGACACAATTCTAAATGGATGTGTATAATTGANAATAATAATAATAATAATAATAATAATAATAATAGAAAGACTGTGGCAAAGACAAGCAAGCATAATACAAATAGTAAAAGGCCCCTTGGGTGCAATCCCAAAACAACTGGAGCATCACTTGGACACCATCATCGGCATTGACAAATTCGCCATTAGTCAATTGCAAAAGGTGGCCTTACTAGGAACTGCTTCCATCCTGTGACGATATCTGTAATACCATCAAACATCCACATCTGCCTATCCCAGGTCCTTGGGAAGGACTCGGTAGGTAGACAAAAATGCCAAATCCAATCTGAACATCTGGCTGACTGTGCGATGATTAATAATAATAATAATAATAATAATAATAATAATAATAATAATAATAATAATAATAATAATCAGAATAATAATAATCAGAATAATCAGAATAGACGAGAAAGAACTGGAGAAGATAACAAAATACAAAGACCTACAAATAGAACTAGAAAGACTGTGGCAAGAAGAAGAAGGAGAAGAAGGAGAAGGAGAAGAAGAAGAAGAAGATGTTGTTGTTGTTGTTGTTGTTGTAAGGGACTCTGGATGCTGGCTGAGGAATTCTGGGAGTTGAAGTCCACAAGTCATAAAAGTTTGAAGACCCCTGGTCTATCCTATTCTATTCATTTCAACCCTAAGCTTTACATATTCTCCTTCGCTGAATGAATATCTGGGACGGTGTGTTTTGTGTGACCGGCTGCAAAACATTTCCCCCTCTTAATGAAACAGTCCCGTCACGTCAACTTCTGGATTGTGGGCCTTCAGCTCGCAGCCAGACACGGCCACCTGCAAATCGGTGCTGGTGTTAGCAGTTTTCACCCTGCCAGAATCTGGATCCAGATGGCTTTGCCTTTTGAAGTCGCTTCCCCGATGTTAAATGTTAACTGTAATTTGGTTTGGCCCGAAATGAGCGTGGTGCATTCTTTCCTGTCTGCATGATCATAAGGTCCGCGTCTCGGGCCAGCTACACTAGCCACGACCTACAGCTTCAAACCCTTTGTATTCCCGACGACTTCCTTTCGGAAGAACAGCGAAAAACACGCAAAATATGAATTCCAGGTGTGACATTTTGAGGGGAGGAGGAGGAGGAGGCAGTTTGAGGAGTTGGCGGAATCCAGGTGGAGAAAGTCAACATCTCGGAGTCGACTGTATGAAATGTTAAATCGGTTGTGTCTCCAGGTGGGGCAACTTTTAAGAGGTTTGGACTTCGAGGCCCAGAATTCTCCAGCTGGCCACATCTGGAGGGCTCCCTATTGGGAAATAGAGTAGCAAACAAGCCCATCTAGGAGAAAAGCTTATCCTGGCTCTGATGGCGATGTCCTTATTTTATTTATTTATTAAATTTATTTGCCTCCTATCTCGCCTTGGGGCCAGTCTAGGCAGGAACTTAACTATACTCTTTGATTATGAAAAGTTTCTCAAAAGAAGGGAGGGAGGGAGATAGGAGGAATCCTTTTCTTTCCTCCACCCTTCCTTCCTTCCTCCCTTCCTTCCTTCCTTTCTTCCTTCCTGTTGTGTTCTTTGTATTCCCCCCCCCTTAATCCCCTATGCATATCCTGATCACCCATTAAGGGTGATTGCCCTTCACCATTGATCGCCCATTAAGGGTGATTGCCCTTCTCCATCTGCATGCAGTTCCATGCCCGTTGCTGGTTGGCTAACTAGCAACGGGGTCTTGCCAGCCAATGGAATTGTGTGATTACAAGCCAGGGGAATCCCATAAAAGAGGGCTCCCCTGGCCCAGAGAGCCAGTCCGGATTTACTTGATGCCTTGCCAATAAACCGAGAGCTGACTGTCACTCGACTCGTGTCTTACTGCCTGCGCGATCTAACACT